>NC_092110.1:34520224-34538740 GCF_045679555.1 Salvelinus alpinus | reverse complement strand
CGTTTTGGCTCAACGTCTTGGCTCATCTAAAACTAAATCAAATCAAATTTTATTGGTCACATACACATGGTTAGCAGATGTTAATGCGAGTGTAGCGAAATGCTTGTGCTTCTACTTCCGACCACGCAGTCTGCAGCTGCGTGGTACAGTCCAGGAAGTGGCTCCATTGCACCAACAGCTGGCCAGCATAACCATCCAATCTCTTCTCCATGTCCCTGAGGATGTCTACATGACATGAATCCATCAATCCTGGTGTGAGTGTGACACGTGCACCACATGCTCCCTGCTGTCACTCCTCTTCTCTCCCTGCATCCTCACCCATTGTATTGCCTCCCCTAATCTATCTCCCCACACACTCACAGTCCTATTTATACAACAGCAGAAAGCAGCAGACTTTTTGGAATAAAGACTGACATCGTTTAATGCTGTGAGATGAAGGCCTGGCAGATTATACTGGTGGGGTTTTAACGGGACCGGTGGAGAGGGAGAGTGAGTATGCTAGCGCTGAGCTAACGCAGCAGAGCTAATGCCAGTGGATGGATGGGGCTAACGCTAATGGTAACGCTAATGTTACAGGGTCAGGGCAGTGACAGGCTTTCCCCATCCCCTGTGTATCTGCCTCTCAAACACAGGATGGTAATCTCAGTTTAAATAAACAAATCCCCAGCCGCAATCCAATCAAACCTATAATACCCTGACATTCCCGTGGTCCGCCTAGCACCACAGATGCCCCACCCTTCGCCTGTCACACACACTAGTGCACACTCTAATGTAAACGCAAACACATACACACTCACATATAAAAATACGTAGCAATAGTAAGTGCACTCACAAATACACACACATGCACCTACACACACATGCGTCCCTCTTTGATACCCAGCTGGCGGTGTTTAATGCTGTCTGGGGGATTTAATCCAGATTACCAGGCGTAAAGTCACTGAGTTTTCCTCAGAGCACTGCCAGCCTCTTAGCTCGAACCACACTCACACACACACACACACACACACACACACACACACACACACACACACACACACACACACACACACACACACACACACACACACACACACACACACACACACACACACACACACACACACACACACACACACACACACACACCAAAAGGATACTCTAGGGGGTGCTGTGTGTCAACGACAGTCCAGCTAGAGGTCTAAACACAAACCAGATTAACCTGCTGTCACCATAAAGCCATCTGTCTTGCTCTCTGTCTCTGTCGCTCTCTCTCTCTCTGTTTGTCTCTGTCGCTCGGACACTCTCTCTCTCTCTGTTTGTCTCTGTCGCTCGGACACTCTCTCTCTCTCTGTTTGTCTCTGTCGCTCGGACACTCTCTCTGTTTGTCTCTGTCGCTCTCTCTCTCTCTGTTTGTCTCTGTCGCTCGGACACTCTCTCTGTTTGTCTCTGTCGCTCTCTCTCTCTCTGTTTGTCTCTGTCGCTCGGACACTCTCTCTCTCTCTGTTTGTCTCTGTCGCTCGGACACTCTCTCTCTCTCTGTTTGTCTCTGTCGCTCGGACACTCTCTCTCTCTCTGTTTGTCTCTGTCGCTCGGACACTCTCTCTCTCTCTGTTTGTCTCTGTCGCTCGGACACTCTCTCTCTCTCTGTTTGTCTCTGTCGCTCGGACACTCTCTCTCTCTCTGTTTGTCTCTGTCGCTCGGACACTCTCTCTCTCTCTGTTTGTCTCTGTCGCTCGGACACTCTCTCTCTCTCTGTTTGTCTCTGTCGCTCGGACACTCTCTCTCTCTCTGTTTGTCTCTGTCGCTCGGACACTCTCTCTCTCTCTGTTTGTCTCTGTCGCTCGGACACTCTCTCTGTTTGTCTCTGTCGCTCTCTCTCTCTCTGTTTGTCTCTGTCGCTCGGACACTCTCTCTCTCTCTGTTTGTCTCTGTCGCTCGGACACTCTCTCTCTCTCTGTTTGTCTCTGTCGCTCGGACACTCTCTCTCTCTCTGTTTGTCTCTGTCGCTCGGACACTCTCTCTCTCTCTGTTTGTCTCTGTCGCTCGGACACTCTCTCTCTCTCTGTTTGTCTCTGTCGCTCGGACACTCTCTCGGTTTGTCTCTGTCGCTCTCTCTCTCTCTGTTTGTCTCTGTCGCTCGGACACTCTCTCTCTCTCTGTTTGTCTCTGTCGCTCGGACACTCTCTCTCTCTCTGTTTGTCTCTGTCGCTCGGACACTCTCTCTCTCTCTGTTTGTCTCTGTCGCTCGGACACTCTCTCTCTCTCTGTTTGTCTCTGTCGCTCGGACACTCTCTCTCTCTCTGTTTGTCTCTGTCGCTCGGACACTCTCTCTCTCTCTGTTTGTCTCTGTCGCTCGGACACTCTCTCTGTTTGTCTCTGTCGCTCTCTCTCTCTCTGTTTGTCTCTGTCGCTCGGACACTCTCTCTGTTTGTCTCTGTCGCTCTCTCTCTCTCTGTTTGTCTCTGTCGCTCGGACACTCTCTCTCTCTCTGTTTGTCTCTGTCGCTCGGACACTCTCTCTCTCTCTGTTTGTCTCTGTCGCTCGGACACTCTCTCTCTCTCTGTTTGTCTCTGTCGCTCGGACACTCTCTCTCTCTCTGTTTGTCTCTGTCGCTCGGACACTCTCTCTGTTTGTCTCTGTCGCTCTCTCTCTCTCTGTTTGTCTCTGTCGCTCGGACACTCTCTCTCTCTCTGTTTGTCTCTGTCGCTCGGACACTCTCTCTCTCTCTGTTTGTCTCTGTCGCTCGGACACTCTCTCTCTCTCTGTTTGTCTCTGTCGCTCGGACACTCTCTCTCTCTCTGTTTGTCTCTGTCGCTCGGACACTCTCTCTCTCTCTGTTTGTCTCTGTCGCTCGGACACTCTCTCTCTCTCTGTTTGTCTCTGTCGCTCGGACACTCTCTCTCTCTCTGTTTGTCTCTGTCGCTCGGACACTCTCTCTGTTTGTCTCTGTCGCTCTCTCTCTCTCTGTTTGTCTCTGTCGCTCGGACACTCTCTCTCTCTCTGTTTGTCTCTGTCGCTCGGACACTCTCTCTCTCTCTGTTTGTCTCTGTCGCTCGGACACTCTCTCTCTCTCTGTTTGTCTCTGTCGCTCGGACACTCTCTCTCTCTCTGTTTGTCTCTGTCGCTCGGACACTCTCTCTGTTTGTCTCTCTCTCTCTCTCTGTTTGTCTCTGTCGCTCGGACACTCTCTTTCTCTCTGTTTGTCTCTGTCGCTCGGACACTCTCTCTCTCTCTGTTTGTCTCTGTCGCTCGGACACTCTCTCTCTCTCTGTTTGTCTCTGTCGCTCGGACACTCTCTCTCTCTCTGTTTGTCTCTGTCGCTCGGACACTCTCTCTCTCTCTGTTTGTCTCTGTCGCTCGGACACTCTCTCTCTCTCTGTTTGTCTCTGTCGCTCGGACACTCTCTCTCTCTCTGTTTGTCTCTGTCGCTCGGACACTCTCTCTCGCTCTGTTTGTCTCTGTCGCTCGGACACTCTCTCTCTCTCTGTTTGTCTCTGTCGCTCGGACACTCTCTCTCTCTCTGTTTGTCTCTGTCGCTCGGACACTCTCTCTCTCTCTGTTTGTCTCTGTCGCTCGGACACTCTCTCTCTCTCTGTTTGTCTCTGTCGCTCGGACACTGTCTCTCTCTGTCTGTCTCTGTCGCTCGGACACTCTCTCTCTCTCTGTTTGTCTCTGTCGCTCGGACACTCTCTCTCTCTCTGTCTGTCTCTGTCGCTCGGACACTCTCTCTCTCTCTGTCTGTCTCTGTCGCTCGGACACTCTCTCTCTCTCTGTCTGTCTCTGTCGCTCGGACACTCTCTCTCTCTCAATTCAATTCAAGGGGCTTTATTGGCATGGGAAACATATTGCCACATTGCCAACGCAAAAAAATAGATAATAAACAAAAGTGAAATAAACAATACAAATGATCAGTAAACATCACACAGTTCCAAAAGAATAAAGGCATTTCAAATGTCATATTATGTCTATATATAGTGTTGTAACGATGTGCAGATAGTTTAAGTACAAAAGGGAAAATAAATCAACGTAAAAATGGGTTGTATTTACAATGATGTTTGTTCCTCACTGGTTGCCCTTTTCTTGTGGCAACAGGTCACAAATCTTACTGCTGTGATGGCACACTGTGTTATTTCACCCAGTAGATATGGGAGTTTATCCAAATTGGGTTTGTTATCAAATTCTTTTTGGATCTGTGTAATCTGAGGGAAATATGTGTCTCTAATATGGTCATACATTGGGAAGGAGGTTAGGAAATACATCTCAGTTTCCACCTCATTTTGTGGGCAGTGTGCACATAGCCTGTCTTCTCTTGAGAGCCAGGTCTGCCTACGGTGTCCTATCTCAATAGCAAGGCTATGCTCACGGAGTCTGTACATTGTCAAAGCTTTCCTTACGTTTGGCTCAGTCACAGTGGTCAGGTATTCTGCCACTGTGTACTCTCTCTTAAGGCCAAATAGCATTCTAATTTAATCAGTTTTTTTTGTTAATTCTTTCCAATGTGTCAAGTAATTATCTTTTTGTTTTCTCATGATTTGGTTGGGTCTATCTGTGTTGCTGTCCTGGGGCTCTGTTGGGTCTGTTTGTGTTTGTGAACAGAGCCCCATCACCAGCTTGCTTAGGGGACTCTTCTCCAGGTTCATCTCTCTGTAGGTGATGGCTTTGTTATGGAAGATTTGGGAATCACTTCCTTTTAGGTGGTTGTAGAATTTAACAGCTATTTTCTGGATTTTGATAATTAGCGGGTATCGGCCTAATTCTGCTCTGCATGCATTATTTGGTGTTTTACCTTGTACACGGAGGATCATTTAGCAGAATTCCACATGCAGAGTCTCAATTTGTTGCTTGTCCCATTTTGTGAATTCCTGGTTGGTGAGCGGACCCCAGACATCACAACCATAAAGGTTGTGAGGTTTACAGCTTTGTGGAAGTTACCTGTGGCACTGATGTTTAGGCCGAGGTATGTGTAGTTTTTTGTGTGCTCTAGGGCAATGGTGTGTAGATGGAATTTGGATTTGTGGTCCTGGCGACTGGACCTTTTTTGGAACACCATTATTTTTTATCTTACTGAGATTTACTGTCAGGGCCCAGGTCTGGCTGAATCTGTGCAGAAGATCTAGGTGCTGCTGTTGGCCCTCCTTGGTTGGTTACAGAAGCACCAGATCATCAGCAAACAGTAGACATTTGACTTCAGATTCCAGTAGGGTGAGGCCAGGTGCTGCAGACTGTTCTGGTGCCCTTGCCAATTCATTGATATATATGTTGAAGACTGTAGGGCTTATGTGTATGTTCCCAATATGTCAAGTAAAGAACAATATGTACGTTCCCAATATGTCAAGTAAAGAAGAATGTGTACGTTCCCAATATGTCAAGTAAAGAACAATATGTACGTTCCCAATATGTCAAATAAAGAACAATATGTACGTTCCCAATATGTCAAGTAGAGAACAATGTGTATGTTCCCAATATGTCAAGTAAAGAACAATATGTACGTTCCCAATATGTCAAATAAAGAACAATACGTACGTTCCCAATATGTCAAGTAAAGAACAATATGTATGTTCCCAATATGTGAAGTAGAGAACAATATGTACGTTCCCAATATGTCAAGTAGAGAACAATGTGTATGTTCCCAATATGTCAAGTAAAGAACAATATGTACGTTCCCAATATGTCAAGTAGAGAACAATATGTACGTTCCCAATATGTCAAGTAAAGAACAATATGTACGTTCCCAATATGTCAAGTAGAGAACAATATGTACGTTCCCAATATGTCAAGTAGAGAACAATATGTATGTTCCCAATATGTCAAGTAGAGAACAATATTTATGTTCCCAATATGTCAAGTAGAGAACAATATGTACGTTCCCAATATGTCAAGTAGAGAACAATATGTACGTTCCCAATATGTCAAGTAGAGAACAATATGTATGTTCCCAATATGTCAAATAAAGAACAATATGTACGTTCCCAATATGTCAAGTAAAGAACAATATGTACGTTCCCAATATGTCAAGTAGAGAACAATATGTATGTTCCCAATATGTCAAGTAGAGAACAATATGTACGTTCCCAATATGTCAAGTAGAGAACAATATGTACGTTCCCAATATGTCAAGTAGAGAACAATATGTACGTTCCCAATATGTCAAGTAGAGAACAATATGTATGTTCCCAATATGTCAAGTAGAGAACAATATTTATGTTCCCAATATGTCAAGTAGAGAACAATATGTACGTTCCCAATATGTCAAAGAAAAACAGAAAAGTAGAGACAGGTTGAGAAAATGTCTTAAGTGAAATATGAATGAACACAAAGAGAGCCCAGGGCTGTATTCCCAGTCTCAGAGTAGGAGTGCTGATCTAGGACCAGGTCCTCCCTGTCCATTCATTATGATTTAAAAGGCAAAACTGATCGTAGATCAGCACTCCTACCCTGGCCTGTAGCCTGGGGCCTCCCACTCTCCCTTGATCAAATCAGCCTGGCTGATCAAATAAAAGTAAAAAAGATCAACAGGTGTGGGGGACCAGACCACACCTAGCATTCACAATCCCGTTCACTCACACTCTGTGAGGGTACATGATCTGAGCACACGCACTCATTTTCCACCAGAATGGACAGCAAATGAATTGTCCCTTCTACATGGGAGGTGGTGCCTGGTCAGAATTCAGAGCACTCTCTCTCTCTCTCTCTCTCTCTCTCTCTCTCTCTCTCTCTCTCTCTCTCTCTCTCTCTCTCTCTCTCTCTCTCTCTCTCTCTCTCTCTCTCTCTCTTTCTCTCTTTCTCTCTTTCTCTCTCTCTTTCTCTCTCTCCCCCAGCCTGATGCACTGTAAATTAGGCCGAAAATGAAGTATTAACCTCCTGAGACGCAGAGGGTTTTCTTAATGCACTTTGATTCATTTTTTCATTTCATCATACCAATGCACCATACAAGTATTTAATTGTACTATTTAATTGGAATCAGATGATGGAAAGGAGAAAGAAAAGAATTGTGCCAGTGTCAGAGTTTAACAACACGAAGAGGATAATTATATGTGTGTGTATGTGTACACACAGACATGGGGGTTAGTGTGTATGTGCATGCATGTACAGTATGAACGTGTTTCTGCCTGTGTGTGTGTGCGTGCCTGTGTGTGTATCAGGGTTCCCTATTTGAATGGGGATGGAGGTGTAACATTACATCACAGTGTGGTGGCAGCCTTCAGGTGTGACAGGTTATTATCCTATGTCATTGTTTAATTCCTGCTCATTAAATGTACCAGACAATGATGAAGCACCTCAATCCCCAGCAAGCTCCCCTCCTCTCCTCTCCGTCTTCTTCCCTTTTCTTTTCTCTCTCTTTTTAGTTCTCTTTATGGTTTTTGTATCAAGGTCGATTTGACCAAGTTCTCAGCCCCACTTTACCACTCGTTCAAACCACTTCATTCTATCTATTTAATTCAACCATTCATTCAAACCTTCATTCAACCCTTTCATTGGATATCTAGTTTCAATATGTCTTGATGTATTGCTTCCCGTCGTCATGTGATCTGAAGCAGCTGTATTATGCTGGAGATATTTAGCATACTGTGGGAAGACTTTGGCTCTTTGACAGGCCAAAGACGACAGAGTGAGTGTGAGTGTTTGAGACACACATACACACTCGAAAGCTTGCACAAGCGTACACAAGCATGAATATATAAAAACACACACACACACACACAAGCAAATGCATGCATCAGATCACAAGTGTGCAAGCTGTGCAAGCTTTCGAGTGTGTATGTGTGTGTCTATGTATGTGTGTGTGTGTGCGTGTCTATTCATGTGTGTGTGTGTGTGTGTGTGTGTGTGTGTGTGTGTGTGTGTGTGTGTGTGTGTGTGTGTGTGTGTGTGTGTGTGTGTGTGTGTGTGTGTGTGTGTGTGTGTGTGATTGTCTGTTCATGTGTGTGTCTATGTGTGTGTGTGTGTGATTAGTCTTTATCAGTCTGTGTGTAGCTAGGTGATGCTACCTGAGAGCGACGGAGCACAGCGAAGAAGAGACAAAAAGAAGCTCTGGTGTAATTATGCTTTCATTTCATGGCCAAGTGTTTAGTGGATGTGCCGTGCCTGCACAACGCCTCATTACAATCATTACTCATCAGAAATACTAACATACTTTCTCTCTCTCACTGCGGGGTGACTAAATGGAGGAAGAGAGGTTTTAAGAATAGAATAAAACTGTATTGATCCGCTACACACTGCATCGGAGACTTGTCTTTTTGCTGACACAGTACCCACCCTACTGTTCTAGTCTAGTCCTGTTGTACTACGTACAAATACAGTGCATTCGGAAACTATTCAGACAACTTGAATTTTCCCACATTTTGTTACGTTACAGCCTTATTCTAAAATGGATTAAATATGTAGTTTTTTCCCCACTTCAATCTACACACAATACCCCATAATGACATCACAATACCCCATAATGACATCACAATACCCCATAATGACATCACAATACCCCATAATGACATCACAATACCCCATAATGACATCACAATACCCCATAATGACATCACAATACCCCATAATGACATCACAATACCCCTAATGAGAAAGTGAAAACAGGTTTTTAGAAATGTATGCAAATTTGTGACCTACCGGCTTGATTCGCTCTTATGTAGCAACATTTGAAAATGTGCTTTTTTACATTGGATAAAAGGAGACTCAGAGCAAGAAAATGGTATATCATTAACTACAGTTGAGGATAAATAGGAATGTAATTCTGCTTTTGAAACTTGTAACCTCACTTTTGAGAAAATGGTCTTTGAATATTTTGGTACTACTACTGGAGAGCTCTTCTTTGTCTCCACCCATTCAGCATCATTCACACCCTCTTAACCGTTAGCCCCACCCATCTGTTTAAGGGTTGATCCTAGCGTTCTGTCCTAACAACAGCAGTCAAGAACCCAAGCTAACTGGTTAACGTTGGCTAGCTTGCTAGCTACTTCCAGAGACAAATGAGAGAACAGCTCACTCTGACCATTTTACTCGCCCTAGCAGAGCTGGTTAGGCCATTTTTATGTTATCCAGAGCGTTGGTGACTGCACTTGTGCTGCTGGCAACAATTTAATTTTTTGCCAACGTTTACTGACACCGGCCATATTCAACGGGTGTTGAGCGTTCGTAAAATCGTCAGTTATTCTGCGCTCTGGTACACTCAGACGAGAGTGCTCTGAAATCAGAGTAGATAGTCAGTGGATACTTGCATAGTGGAGTCTTTTGTTAAGACCTATAGCTAACACACTTGAATGTTGAAAAAGTCAATTGGCCTGAATAATTTCCGATTGCACTGTATAATGATGGCCAGCACGGAGCAAATGGAATGGCATAAAACACCTGGAAAGCATGTGTTTGATGTATTTGATACCATTCCACTGATTCAGCTCCAGTCATTACCACGAGCCCGTCCTCCCCAATTAAGCTGCCACCAATCTCCTGTGCATACAATCATACCACACCAGTACAGCAGTTGGACATGTTATAGAACTTTTAATAATGTTTGGGATTCTAGCACCTCAAACATCTTTGAAACATTGAAATTACTGTACTTTACCGTAAACAGGGCAGAGAATTCTACTCAGCTATGGAATTGATCTGAAGTTCTCATCCCAAGTTACCTTGCATTACAGCATGGTGTGTGCTGACAGAGCACTCCTAATCGCCATAGCAGCAGCTGACAATCAATGGCTATGGTACCTGTGCTAGGTGTGTGGCACTAAACATTTCAGGAGAGGCAATTATAGGTTCACATAGGTGTCTGTAAGTCCCTGACTAATGCATGCTGTGGTGGTGGTGTGTGTGTGTGATAGATAGAATGTTACAGAGGGCAGATATATGTAAATTAAGCCTCTCCTGGTATGAAGATGGCACCCCACAGAGATCCTACAGCAGGCTGGGAGAGCAAGATCATCACTCTCTCAATGGGAGGGCCACACACACACACACACACACACACACACACACACACACACACACACACACACACACACACACACACACACACACACACACACACACACACACACACACACACACACACACACACACACACACACACACACACACACACACACACACACACACACATAGATAGAGAGAGGGGTCGTGTCCAAATACCTATACTAGCGTACTGCATATTGAAATTGCATGCTACTAATCGTCGCTAACTGTTTAGCACATACCATTAGGTAAAAAGTATGCCACGGCCGCAACACAATTCTTGGCTACTGATTCATAGGCCTACTCAGGCTGGTTATAGACAGACTATCACATTCAACCTAATGGAGTTATAGGCCTACTCAGGCTGGTTATAAACAGACTATCACATTCAACCTAATGGAGGTATAGGTCTACTCAGGCTGGTTATAAACAGACTATCACATTCAACCTAATGGAGTTATAGGCCTACTCAGGCTGGTTATAGGCAGAATATCACATTCAACCTAATGGAGTTATAGGCCTACTCAGGCTGGTTATAGGCAGAATATCACATTCAACCTATACCTTAGTAGACCATATAGCCCATATCCTATTTAAAAAGGACTGAAGACAGAAACAGATAATTTGGTTCCATATTTATTAGTGAAGCCAAAGTGCTGAAACATATTGTTGAAGTCAGAAGAATACATATGCTTAGGTTGGAGAAATTCAAACTAGTTTTTCAACCACTCCCCAAATTTCTTGTTAACAAACTATAGTTTTGGCAAGTCGGTTAGGACATCTACTTTGTGCATGACAAGTCATTTTTCCAACAATTGTTTACAGACAGATTATTTCATGTATAATTCACTGTATCGCAATTCCAGTGGGTCAGAAGTGTACATACAGTAAGTTGACTGTGCCTTTAAACAGCATGGACAATTCCAGAAAATTATGTCATGGCTTTAGACACTTCTGATAGGCTAATTGAGATCATTTGAGTCAATTGGAGGTGTACCTGTGGATGTATTTCAAGGCCTATCTTCAAACTCAGTGCCTCTTTGCTTGACATCATGGGAAAATCAAAAGAAATCAGCCAAGACCTCTGTCAGGTTTTGGCCAGGACTGTTCTGGTTTGTGTCACTAGATGTCCCCATTGCACCTTTTTTGAACCTTTTGTTTTTTCCTTGCTCTTTTATTGATTGCACCTGTGTGTCGTTCCCTTGTTAGTATTTAAACCCTGTGTGTTCCTCAGTTCTTTGCTCAGTGTTTGTATGTTAGCACCCAGCCCCAGCCTTGTTGTGAACATATATTTGTCTCTTGTTGGATTTTCCAGAGGTTCTCTGGTTTTGTTCTTGAGTGTTTTGGATTAGTCTTTTGAGGTTTGTTTTTTCCCTTGCTGTTCTTACCACTTTGTGGATTTTCTTTGTATTTTGGAAGATATCCCTTTTTTGCCTCTTGGCTGTATTTTGGACTTTGTGGATTTAGATTCTTTAGATTCTTTAGAGCCATTAATATGAACCCAGAGGCAGCCAGTACCCAGGACTTTCTTCCCATGCTGTCCCACCACGAGGGGACTGTCCAACGTCACAAAGCTGCTCTGGTCCAGCAAGAGGCCTTACTGGCTGGACATTCTCAACTTCTGTCGGAGATGATGACTTCCATAAAACAGATTTCTGATCAACTTTCCCCTGCAACCGCTTCTGCTCCAGTTCATCAGATTCAAGTGCCCGTGGCAGTTCACTCCCTGGCTGAACCTCGTCTGCCGCCTCCCCAACGGTTCTCAGGTGATCCGAGTGTTTGTAAGGGGTTTTTCACCCAATGTTCTCTCTCCTTCGAGAGGTTAGGAAATACATCTCAGTTTCCACCTCATTTTGTGGGCAGTGTGCACATAGCCTGTCTTCTCTTGAGAGCCAGGTCTGCCTACGGTGTCCTATCTCAATAGCAAGGCTATGCTCACGGAGTCTGTACATTGTCAAAGCTTTCCTTACGTTTGGCTCAGTCACAGTGGTCAGGTATTCTGCCACTGTGTACTCTCTCTTAAGGCCAAATAGCATTCTAATTTAATCAGTTTTTTTTGTTAATTCTTTCCAATGTGTCAAGTAATTATCTTTTTGTTTTCTCATGATTTGGTTGGGTCTATCTGTGTTGCTGTCCTGGGGCTCTGTTGGGTCTGTTTGTGTTTGTGAACAGAGCCCCATCACCAGCTTGCTTAGGGGACTCTTCTCCAGGTTCATCTCTCTGTAGGTGATGGCTTTGTTATGGAAGATTTGGGAATCACTTCCTTTTAGGTGGTTGTAGAATTTAACAGCTATTTTCTGGATTTTGATAATTAGCGGGTATCGGCCTAATTCTGCTCTGCATGCATTATTTGGTGTTTTACCTTGTACACGGAGGATCATTTAGCAGAATTCCACATGCAGAGTCTCAATTTGTTGCTTGTCCCATTTTGTGAATTCCTGGTTGGTGAGCGGACCCCAGACATCACAACCATAAAGGTTGTGAGGTTTACAGCTTTGTGGAAGTTACCTGTGGCACTGATGTTTAGGCCGAGGTATGTGTAGTTTTTTGTGTGCTCTAGGGCAATGGTGTGTAGATGGAATTTGGATTTGTGGTCCTGGCGACTGGACCTTTTTTGGAACACCATTATTTTTTATCTTACTGAGATTTACTGTCAGGGCCCAGGTCTGGCTGAATCTGTGCAGAAGATCTAGGTGCTGCTGTTGGCCCTCCTTGGTTGGTTACAGAAGCACCAGATCATCAGCAAACAGTAGACATTTGACTTCAGATTCCAGTAGGGTGAGGCCAGGTGCTGCAGACTGTTCTGGTGCCCTTGCCAATTCATTGATATATATGTTGAAGACTGTAGGGCTTATGTGTATGTTCCCAATATGTCAAGTAAAGAACAATATGTACGTTCCCAATATGTCAAGTAAAGAACAATATGTACGTTCCCAATATGTCAAGTAAAGAACAATATGTACGTTCCCAATATGTCAAGTAGAGCACAATATGTACGTTCCCAATATGTCAAGTAAAGAACAATATGTACGTTCCCAATATGTCAAGTAGAGCACAATATGTACGTTCCCAATATGTCAAGTAGAGCACAATATGTACGTTCCCAATATGTCAAGTAGAGAACAATATGTACGTTCCCAATATGTCAAGTAGAGAACAATATGTATGTTCCCAATATGTCAAGTAGAGAACAATATGTATGTTCCCAATATGTCAAGTAGAGAACAATATTTATGTTCCCAATATGTCAAATAAAGAACAATATGTACGTTCCCAATATGTCAAGTAGAGAACAATATGTACGTTCCCAATATGTCAAGTAGAGAACAATATGTACGTTCCCAATATGTCAAGTAGAGAACAATATGTATGTTCCCAATATGTCAAGTAGAGAACAATATGTATGTTCCCAATATGTCAAATAAAGAACAATATGTACGTTCCCAATATGTCAAGTAGAGAACAATATGTACGTTCCCAATATGTCAAGTAGAGAACAATATGTACGTTCCAATTATGTCAAATAAAGAACATTATGTATGTTCCCAATATGTCAAATAAAGAACAATATGTACGTTCCCAATATGTCAAATAAAGAACAATATGTATGTTCCCAATATGTCAAATAAAGAACAATATGTTCCCACTATGTCAAATAAAGATCAATATGTACGTTCCCAATATGTCAAAGAAAAACAGAAAAGTAGAGACAGGTTGAGAAAATGTCTTAAGTGAAATATGAATGAACACAAAGAGAGCCCAGGGCTGTATTCCCAGTCTCAGAGTAGGAGTGCTGATCTAGGACCAGGTCCTCCCTGTCCATTCATTATGATTTAAAAGGCAAAACTGATCGTAGATCAGCACTCCTACCCTGGCCTGTAGCCTGGGGCCTCCCACTCTCCCTTGATCAAATCAGCCTGGCTGATCAAATAAAAGTAAAAAAGATCAACAGGTGTGGGGGACCAGACCACACCTAGCATTCACAATCCCGTTCACTCACACTCTGTGAGGGTACATGATCTGAGCACACGCACTCATTTTCCACCAGAATGGACAGCAAATGAATTGTCCCTTCTACATGGGAGGTGGTGCCTGGTCAGAATTCAGAGCACTCTCTCTCTCTCTCTCTCTCTCTCTCTCTCTCTCTCTCTCTCTCTTTCTCTCTTTCTCTCTTTCTCTCTCTCTTTCTCTCTCTCCCCCAGCCTGATGCACTGTAAATTAGGCCGAAAATGAAGTATTAACCTCCTGAGACGCAGAGGGTTTTCTTAATGCACTTTGATTCATTTTTTCATTTCATCATACCAATGCACCATACAAGTATTTAATTGTACTATTTAATTGGAATCAGATGATGGAAAGGAGAAAGAAAAGAATTGTGCCAGTGTCAGAGTTTAACAACACGAAGAGGATAATTATATGTGTGTGTATGTGTACACACAGACATGGGGGTTAGTGTGTATGTGCATGCATGTACAGTATGAACGTGTTTCTGCCTGTGTGTGTGTGCGTGCCTGTGTGTGTATCAGGGTTCCCTATTTGAATGGGGATGGAGGTGTAACATTACATCACAGTGTGGTGGCAGCCTTCAGGTGTGACAGGTTATTATCCTATGTCATTGTTTAATTCCTGCTCATTAAATGTACCAGACAATGATGAAGCACCTCAATCCCCAGCAAGCTCCCCTCCTCTCCTCTCCGTCTTCCTCCCTTTTCTTTTCTCTCTCTTTTTAGTTCTCTTTATGGTTTTTGTATCAAGGTCGATTTGACCAAGTTCTCAGCCCCACTTTACCACTCGTTCAAACCACTTCATTCTATCTATTTAATTCAACCATTCATTCAAACCTTCATTCAACCCTTTCATTGGATATCTAGTTTCAATATGTCTTGATGTATTGCTTCCCGTCGTCATGTGATCTGAAGCAGCTGTATTATGCTGGAGATATTTAGCATACTGTGGGAAGACTTTGGCTCTTTGACAGGCCAAAGACGACAGAGTGAGTGTGAGTGTTTGAGACACACATACACACTCGAAAGCTTGCACAAGCGTACACAAGCATGAATATATAAAAACACACACACACACACACAAGCAAATGCATGCATCAGATCACAAGTGTGCAAGCTGTGCAAGCTTTCGAGTGTGTATGTGTGTGTCTATGTATGTGTGTGTGTGTGCGTGTCTATTCATGTGTGTGTGTGTGTGTGTGTGTGTGTGTGTGTGTGTGTGTGTGTGTGTGTGTGTGTGTGTGTGTGTGTGTGTGTGTGTGTGTGTGTGTGTGTGTGTGTGTGTGTGTGTGTGTGTGTGTGTGTGTGTGTGATTGTCTGTTCATGTGTGTGTCTATGTGTGTGTGTGTGATTAGTCTTTATCAGTCTGTGTGTAGCTAGGTGATGCTACCTGAGAGCGACGGAGCACAGCGAAGAAGAGACAAAAAGAAGCTCTGGTGTAATTATGCTTTCATTTCATGGCCAAGTGTTTAGTGGATGTGCCGTGCCTGCACAACGCCTCATTACAATCATTACTCATCAGAAATACTAACATACTTTCTCTCTCTCACTGCGGGGTGACTAAATGGAGGAAGAGAGGTTTTAAGAATAGAATAAAACTGTATTGATCCGCTACACACTGCATCGGAGACTTGTCTTTTTGCTGACACAGTACCCACCCTACTGTTCTAGTCTAGTCCTGTTGTACTACGTACAAATACAGTGCATTCGGAAACTATTCAGACAACTTGAATTTTCCCACATTTTGTTACGTTACAGCCTTATTCTAAAATGGATTAAATATGTAGTTTTTTCCCCACTTCAATCTACACACAATACCCCATAATGACATCACAATACCCCATAATGACATCACAATACCCCATAATGACATCACAATACCCCATAATGACATCACAATACCCCATAATGACATCACAATACCCCATAATGACATCACAATACCCCATAATGACATCACAATACCCCATAATGACATCACAATACCCCTAATGAGAAAGTGAAAACAGGTTTTTAGAAATGTATGCAAATTTGTGACCTACCGGCTTGATTCGCTCTTATGTAGCAACATTTGAAAATGTGCTTTTTTACATTGGATAAAAGGAGACTCAGAGCAAGAAAATGGTATATCATTAACTACAGTTGAGGATAAATAGGAATGTAATTCTGCTTTTGAAACTTGTAACCTCACTTTTGAGAAAATGGTCTTTGAATATTTTGGTACTACTACTGGAGAGCTCTTCTTTGTCTCCACCCATTCAGCATCATTCACACCCTCTTAACCGTTAGCCCCACCCATCTGTTTAAGGGTTGATCCTAGCGTTCTGTCCTAACAACAGCAGTCAAGAACCCAAGCTAACTGGTTAACGTTGGCTAGCTTGCTAGCTACTTCCAGAGACAAATGAGAGAACAGCTCACTCTGACCATTTTACTCGCCCTAGCAGAGCTGGTTAGGCCATTTTTATGTTATCCAGAGCGTTGGTGACTGCACTTGTGCTGCTGGCAACAATTTAATTTTTTGCCAACGTTTACTGACACCGGCCATATTCAACGGGTGTTGAGCGTTCGTAAAATCGTCAGTTATTCTGCGCTCTGGTACACTCAGACGAGAGTGCTCTGAAATCAGAGTAGATAGTCAGTGGATACTTGCATAGTGGAGTCTTTTGTTAAGACCTATAGCTAACACACTTGAATGTTGAAAAAGTCAATTGGCCTGAATAATTTCCGATTGCACTGTATAATGATGGCCAGCACGGAGCAAATGGAATGGCATAAAACACCTGGAAAGCATGTGTTTGATGTATTTGATACCATTCCACTGATTCAGCTCCAGTCATTACCACGAGCCCGTCCTCCCCAATTAAGCTGCCACCAATCTCCTGTGCATACAATCATACCACACCAGTACAGCAGTTGGACATGTTATAGAACTTTTAATAATGTTTGGGATTCTAGCACCTCAAACATCTTTGAAACATTGAAATTACTGTACTTTACCGTAAACAGGGCAGAGAATTCTACTCAGCTATGGAATTGATCTGAAGTTCTCATCCCAAGTTACCTTGCATTACAGCATGGTGTGTGCTGACAGAGCACTCCTAATCGCCATAGCAGCAGCTGACAATCAATGGCTATGGTACCTGTGCTAGGTGTGTGGCACTAAACATTTCAGGAGAGGCAATTATAGGTTCACATAGGTGTCTGTAAGTCCCTGACTAATGCATGCTGTGGTGGTGGTGTGTGTGTGTGATAGATAGAATGTTACAGAGGGCAGATATATGTAAATTAAGCCTCTCCTGGTATGAAGATGGCACCCCACAGAGATCCTACAGCAGGCTGGGAGAGCAAGATCATCACTCTCTCAATGGGAGGGCCACACACACACACACACACACACACACACACACACACACACACACACACACACACACACACACACACACACACACACACACACACACACACACACACACACACACACACACACACACACACACACACATAGATAGAGAGAGGGGTCGTGTCCAAATACCTATACTAGCGTACTGCATATTGAAATTGCATGCTATCTACTAATCGTCGCTAACTGTTTAGCACATACCATTAGGTAAAAAGTATGCCACGGCCGCAACACAATTCTTGGCTACTGATTCATAGGCCTACTCAGGCTGGTTATAGACAGACTATCACATTCAACCTAATGGAGGTATAGGTCTACTCAGGCTGGTTATAAACAGACTATCACATTCAACCTAATGGAGTTATAGGCCTACTCAGGCTGGTTATAGGCAGAATATCACATTCAACCTAATGGAGTTATAGGCCTACTCAGGCTGGTTATAAACAGACTATCACATTCAACCTAATGGAGGTATAGGTCTACTCAGGCTGGTTATAAACAGACTATCACATTCAACCTAATGGAGTTATAGGCCTACTCAGGCTGGTTATAGGCAGAATATCACATTCAACCTAATGGAGTTATAGGCCTACTCAGGCTGGTTATAGGCAGAATATCACATTCAACCTATACCTTAGTAGACCATATAGCCCATATCCTATTTAAAAAGGACTGAAGACAGAAACAGATAATTTGGTTCCATATTTATTAGTGAAGCCAAAGTGCTGAAACATATTGTTGAAGTCAGAAGAATACATATGCTTAAGTTGGAGAAATTCAAACTAGTTTTTCAACCACTCCCCAAATTTCTTGTTAACAAACTATAGTTTTGGCAAGTCGGTTAGGACATCTACTTTGTGCATGACAAGTCATTTTTCCAACAATTGTTTACAGACAGATTATTTCATGTATAATTCACTGTATCGCAATTCCAGTGGGTCAGAAGTGTACATACAGTAAGTTGACTGTGCCTTTAAACAGCATGGACAATTCCAGAAAATTATGTCATGGCTTTAGACACTTCTGATAGGCTAATTGAGATCATTTGAGTCAATTGGAGGTGTACCTGTGGATGTATTTCAAGGCCTATCTTCAAACTCAGTGCCTCTTTGCTTGACATCATGGGAAAATCAAAAGAAATCAGCCAAGACCTCTGTCAGGTTTTGGCCA
>NC_092110.1:34294435-34520124 GCF_045679555.1 Salvelinus alpinus | reverse complement strand
TCCTTCCCCCTCTACACCCTCTCCTTCCCCCTCTACACCCTCTCCTTCCCCCTCTACACCCATCTCCTTCCGCCTCTACACCCCTCTCCTTCCCCCTCTCCTTCCGCCTCTACACCCTCTCCTTCCTCCTCTACACCATCTCCTTCCCTCTCTACCCCTCTCCTTCCCCCTCTCCTTCCGCCTCTACACCCTCTCCTTCCCCCTTCACACCCCTCTCCTTCCCCCTCTACACCCCTCTCCTTCCCCCTCTACACCCCTCTCCTTCCCCCTTCACACCCCTCTCCTTCCCCCTTCACACCCCTCTCCTTCCCCCTCTACACCCCTCTCCTTCCCCCTCTCCTTCCGCCTCTACACCCTCTCCTTCCCCCTTCACACCCCTCTCCTTCCCCCTCTACACCCCTCTCCGTCCCCCTCTACACCCCTCTCCTTCCCCCTTCACACCCCTCTCCTTCCCCCTTCACACCCCTCTCCTTCCCCCTCTACACCCTCTCCTTCCCCCTCTACACCCCTGTCCTTCCCCCTCTACACCCCTCTCCTTCCCCCTCTCCTTCCCCCTCTACACCCTCTCCTTCCCCCTCTACACCCCTGTCCTTCCCCCTCTACACCCCTCTCCTTCCCCCTCTACACCCTCTCCTTCCCCCTCTACTCCCCTCTCCTTCCCCCTCTACTCCCCTCTCCTTCCCCCTCTACACCCCTCTCCTTCCCCCTCTCCTTCCCCCTCTACACCCTCTCCTTCCCCCTCTACTCCCCTCTCCTTCCCCCTCTACTCCCCTGTCCTTCCCCCTCTACACCCCTCTCCTTCCCCCTCTCCTTCCCCCTCTACACGCTCTCCTTCCCCCTCTACTCCCCTCTCCTCCCCCCTCTACTCCCCTCTCCTTCCCCCTTCACACCCCTCTCCTTCCCCCTTCACACCCCTCTCCTTCCCCCTCTACACCCCTCTCCTTCCCCCTCTACACCCCTGTCCTTCCCCCTCTACTCCCCTCTCCTTCCCCCTCTACACCCCTCTCCTTCCCCCTCTACTCCCCTCTCCTTCCCCCTTCACACCCCTCTCCTTCCCTCTCTACACCCCTATCCTTCCCCCTCTACACCCCTGTCCTTCCCCCTCTTACACCCCTCTCCTTCCCCCTCTACTCCCCTCTCCTTCCCCCTCTACACCCCTGTCCTTCCCCCTCTACACCCCTGTCCTTCCCCCTCTACTCCCCTCTCCTTCCCCCTCTACTCCCCTCTCCTTCCCCCTCTACTCCCCTCTCCTTCCCCCTCTACTCCCCTCTCCTTCCCCCTCTACACCCCTCTCCTTCCCCCTCTACACCCCTCTCCTTCCCCCTCTACACCCCTCTCCTTCCCCCTTCACACCCCTCTCCTTCCCCCTTCACACCCCTCTCCTTCCCCCTCTACACCCCTCTCCTTCCCCCTCTACACCCCTGTCCTTCCCCCTCTACTCCCCAATCCTCTACACCCCTCTCCTTCCCCCTCTACTCCCCTCTCCTTCCCCCTCTACTCCCCTCTCCTTCCCCCTTCACACCCCTCTCCTTCCCCCTCTACTCCCCTCTCCTTCCCTCTCTACACCCTCTCCTTCCCCCTCTACATCCCACTCCTTCCCCCTCTACACCCCTGTCCTTCCCCCTCTACTCCCCTCTCCTTCCCCCTCTACACCCCTCTCCTTCCCCCTCTACACCCCTCTCCTTCCCCCTCTACACCCTCTCCTTCCCCCTTCACACCCATCTATTTCCTCCTTCACACCCCTCTCCTTCCCCCTTCACACCCCTCTCCTTCCCCCTCTACACCCCTCTCCTTCCCCTTCCCACCCCTCTCCTTCCCCCTCTACACCCCTCTCCTTCCTCCTCTACATCCCTCTCCTTCCCCCTCTACTCCCCTCTCCTTCCCCCTCACACCCCTCTCCTTCCCCCTCTACTCTACTCCCCTCTCCTTCCCCCTTCACACCCCTCTCCTTCCCCCTTCACACCCCTCTCCTTCCCCCTCTACACCCCTCTCCTTCCCCCTTCCCACCCCTCTCCTTCCCCCTCTACACCCCTCTCCTTCCTCCTCTACATCCCTCTCCTTCCCCCTCTACTCCCCTCTCCTTCCCCCTTCACACCCCTCTCCTTCCCCCTCTACTCTACTCCCCTCTCCTTCCCCCTTCACACCCCTCTCCTTCCCCCTCTACTCCCCTCTCCTTCCCCCTTCACACCCCTCTCCTTCCCCCTCTACAACCATCGCGTTCCCCCTTTACAACCCTCGCCTTCCCCCCAAACAATAGATTCCCATTCAATATCCTATTTTCCCTAACCCTAACCTTAACCCCAAACCCTGAACGTAACCCTAACCCTAAACCTGACTCTAACTCCTAACCCTAAACCTAACCCTTAACCCCTGAACCTGATTCTAATCCTAATCCTAACCCTAATAGTAACCCCAATCCTAAACGTAACCCCTAAGCCTAAAATAGCCTTTTCCTTGTGGTGTGAACTGGCCTCAATGTCCGAATTATCCTTATTTTACTATCCTTGTGACGACTTCTGGTCAGGTAGCCTCGCGGTTAAGAGCGTTGTCTACTTGACTTCTGGTCAGGTAGCCTAGCGGTTAAGAGCGTTGTCCACTTGACTTCTGGTCAGGTAGCCTAGCGGTTAAGAGCGTTGTCTACTTGACTTCTGGTCAGGTAGCCTAGCGGTTAAGAGCGTTGTCCACTTGACTTCTGGTCAGGTAGCCTAGCGGTTAAGAGCGGTGTCCACTTGACTTCTGGTCAGGTAGCCTAGCGGTTAAGAGCGTTGTCCACTTGACTTCTGGTCAGGTAGCCTAGCGGTTAAGAGCGTTGTCCACTTGACTTCTGGTCAGGTAGCCTAGCGGTTAAGAGCGTTGTCCACTTGACTTCTGGTCAGGTAGCCTAGCGGTTAAGAGCGTTGTCCACTTGACTTATGGTCAGGTAGCCTAGCAGTTAAGAGCGTTGTCTACTTGACTTCTGGTCAGGTAGCCTAGCGGTTAAGAGCGTTGTCCACTTGACTTCTGGTCAGGTAGCCTAGCGGTTAAGAGCGTTGTCTACTTGACTTCTGGTCAGGTAGCCTAGCGGTTAAGAGCGTTGTCCACTTGACTTCTGGTCAGGTAGCCTAGCGGTTAAGAGCGTTGTCCACTTGACTTCTGGTCAGGTAGCCTAGCGGTTAAGAGCGGTGTCCACTTGACTTCTGGTCAGGTAGCCTAGCGGTTAAGAGCGTTGTCCACTTGACTTCTGGTCAGGTAGCCTAGCGGTTAAGAGCGGTGTCCACTTGACTTCTGGTCAGGTAGCCTAGCGGTTAAGAGCGGTGTCCACTTGACTTCTGGTCAGGTAGCCTAGCGGTTAAGAGCGTTGTCCACTTGACTTCTGGTCAGGTAGCCTAGCGGTTAAGAGCGTTGTCCACTTGACTTCTGGTCAGGTAGCCTAGCGGTTAAGAGCGTTGTCTACTTGACTTCTGGTCAGGTAGCCTAGCGGTTAAGAGCGTTGTCTACTTGACTTCTGGTCAGGTAGCCTAGCGGTTAAGAGTGTTGTCCACTTGACTTCTGGTCAGGTAGCCTAGCGGTTAAGAGCGTTGTCCACTTGACTTCTGGTCAGGTAGCCTAGCGGTTAAGAGCGTTGGGCCAGTCATAGAAATTTCACTGGTTCGAATCTCTGAGGTGGAAAAATCTGCCTTTCAGTTAACCCCTAACAGCAGTTAACCCCCAACAGCAGTTAACCCCCAACAGCAGTTAACCCCCAACAGCAGTTAACCCCCAACAGCAGTTAACCCCCAACAGCAGTTAACCCCCAACAGCAGTTAACCCCCAACAACAGTTAACCCCCAACAGCAGTTAACCCCCAACAGCAGTTAACCCCCAACAGCAGTTAACCCCCAACAGCAGTTAACTCCCAACAACAACTGCTCCCCGGGCGTCGATAACGTGGACGTCGATTAAGGCAACCCTCTCTGATTCAGAGGGGTTGGGTTAAATGTGGAAGACACATTTCGGTTGAATGCCTTCTATTGTGCATCTGACTACATGTCCCCTTTCCCCACAAAGACAGGAAAACCAAAAACACACACACTCTCTCCCTAGTTTAAGGACGATCGATCCCATTCCAGCTGTCGGATGGGTCTCATCAGCTCTGGGGCAGTAGATTAGCTCGCCAGGATATCCGCTCAAATACGTTTCCCTCCAAATCCTTCCTGTCACGCCCCACTCCTCACACACAACAAAAACACTGGGAGCATACTCTGTTTCTCTCTTTCTCTCTCCGCCTTACTCCACAGGCATGTCGGAGGTGACTCACAAGGTGCTGGTCTGTGACGGAGTTGACTGCCGCGTGTCAACCCCGTCACGCTGAGGCTCAGCGCCGTCACATAGAGTGACATTTCGGCCTGGACGGTCCTGACGAAGATCCGCTTGGATCTGAATGTTGTCAGCCAAAAAAAGGTTGAAGCATGTGAGTGTGTGGGCCTTCAGTTGGTTCAGTGCTGAATTGAGAGGGAGGGGGCATGCTAGCGAGCCAGAGACCTCCGGAAGCTGTCTGCGTGTCAGGGGAGACCTCCCGTCTCTTCCCCTGGGGGTGGTTCCGGCTGTGGTGGTGGAGGAGTAAAAATAGGCCCTGGTGACTGGCAGGCAGGCAGTCATGTCACAGTGGTGTCCTCGGAGAGGGCAATATGAGTGGGGTGGTGACTAAATGCTACATGACAGCTGGTCCACAGAAAGACAAAGAGAGGAAAACAGACCAAGGCGGAGGCGATGAATGTAAATTGAAATCAAAGAATTATGTTAACAGCGTTCTTGCTTGTTTTGCTCCTGTCTTTGTTTAAGGTTGGATTAGATGTTTGTGCTCGTGTTTCTGGCAGCTGGGTTTGTCATCCATAAACAAAGGCATGAATCACTGAAGACTGTGAATAACTGGATTAGTGAACTAAAAATTATTGTTGAGAGAAAGGTGGACTGGAGGTGCACTGTGTGTGTGTGTGTGTGCGTGTGTGTGTGTGCGTGGCTGCATGCGTTAGTGTGTGCGTTCCTGACGGCACGTAAACACCATAGAATATTTTCATACCCCATCATAACCTCCTGTTATAAACCTTGAACATTAAACATGCCACCTAAATGTGTCCTTACTTCCCATCATACATATGAGCTGGAACCTTCACAGCTCCCTTTGACAAGCGGACTGCTCTTGTATCTGCAGCATCGCCACCACACAGACTTCTGTTGTACATGTTTTTTAATGAGGATGCCATTATTGTGGGGCCTCATCCAGCTTGTTTTGCCACTGACGAATGAGTTCCTCTTTAGTGTGAAGCCACCCTTCTTTTGGACATGACACTTTTGGGTCAGCCCTTCATCAACGTGAAGAGCTGACAGAGAGGAATGGATAAACAGAATAATGCAAAAATATACTTCATGTACAAAACTCCAAACAATAAAACAATGCATACAGCAGAATCAGGAGCGAGAGAGAGAGACAGGGAGGGAGACAGACAGGCAGACAGGGAGGGAGACAGGGAGAAACTGCTCTGCATGCAAACAATGCCAACAATGCCACTCTAACCAAGGCATGTTGTCTTTCTCTCTAACCAAGGCCTGTTCTCTTTCTCTCTAACCAAGGCCTGTTGTCTTTCTCTCTAACTAAGGCATGCTGTCTTTCTCTCTAACCAAGGCATGTTGTCTTTCTCTCTAACTAAGGCATGCTGTCTTTCTCTCTAACCAAGGCATGTTGTCTTTCTCTCTAACCAAGGCATGTTGTCTTTCTCTCTAACCAAGGCCTGATCGCTTTCTCTTTAACCAAGGCATGTTGTCTTTCTCTCTAACCAAGGCATGTAATCTTTCTCTTTAACCAAGGCATGTTGTCTTTCTCTCTAACCAAGGCATGTTGTCTTTCTCTCTAACCAAGGCCTGTTCGCTTTCTCTCAAACCAAGGCATGTTGTCTTTCTCTCTAACCAAGGCATGTAATCTTTCTCTCTAACCAAGGCATGTTCTCTTTCTCTCTAACCAAGGCATGTTCTCTTTCTCTCTAACCAAGGCATGTTCTCTTTCTCTCTAACCAAGGCATGTTGTCTTTCTCTTTAACCAAGGCATGTTCTCTTTCTCTCTAACCAAGGCATGTAATCTTTCTCTCTAACCAAGGCATGTTGTCTTTCTCTTTAACCAAGGCATGTTGTCTTTCTCTCTAACCAAGGCATGTTGTCTTTCTCTCTAACCAAGGCATGTTGTCTTTCTCTCTAACCAAGGCATGTTGTCTTTCTCTTTAACCAAGGCATGTTCTCTTTCTCTCTAACCAAGGCATGTTGTCTTTCTCTCTAACCAAGGCCTGTTGTCTTTCTCTCTAACCAAGGCATGTTGTCTTTCTCTTTAACCAAGGCATGTTGTCTTTCTCTCTAACCAAGGCATGTTGTCTTTCTCTCTAACCAAGGCATGTTGTCTTTCTCTCTAACCAAGGCATGTTCTCTTTCTCTCTAACCAAGGCATGTAATCTTTCTCTCTAACCAAGGCATGTTCTCTTTCTCTCTAACCAAGGCATGTAATCTTTCTCTCTAACCAAGGCATGTTGTCTTTCTCTTTAACCAAGGCATGTTGTCTTTCTCTCTAACCAAGGCATGTTGTCTTTCTCTCTAACCAAGGCATGTTGTCTTTCTCTTTAACCAAGGCATGTTCTCTTTCTCTCTAACCAAGGCATGTTGTCTTTCTCTCTAACCAAGGCATGTTGTCTTTCTCTCTAACCAAGGCATGTTGTCTTTCTCTTTAACCAAGGCATGTTCTCTTTCTCTCTAACCAAGGCATGTTCTCTTTCTCTCTAACCAAGGCATGTTCTCTTTCTCTCTAACCAAGGCATGTTGTCTTTCTCTTTAACCAAGGCATGTTCTCTTTCTCTCTAACCAAGGCCTGTTGTCTTTCTCTCTAACCAAGGCCTGTTGTCTTTCTCTCTAACCAAGGCATGTTGTCTTTCTCTCTAACCAAGGCATGTTCTCTTTCTCTCTAACCAAGGCATGTTGTCTTTCTCTCTAACCAAGGCCTGTTCGCTTTCTCTCTAACCAAGGCCTGTTCGCTTTGTCTCTATCCCTTATCCTATTTATCGTTCTATCCCTTTCTTTGATATTTATTTTCCTCGTTCTCTCATTCCTCCTGTTTATCTCTGTATCTCTACATTTAGATCTCTGTGAATACTCCCATCCTCCCCCACACATACAGAGAGGGAGATAGATAGGGCCGTTTTGGACGAGCCTCCACCACTCGAGTCGCTCTATTCTCACCTCCCTCCCCAGGCGATCTTCTTCTCCTCTTCTCTATTTTCTCTCCTTTCTGCATTTCTGACGTTGGGCATACTAATACTAAAAATAATAAAACCTTATCATGGCGGCCATTGAAATTGGTAGATAAGAAAATTCATTAGCAGGCAGCTTGCTAATGACGAGAGAGGAGATGAGAATTAAAATAAAGGACAAAGGATGAATGGAGGGAGGAGGGAGGAGGGGAAGGGTGTGGAAGGAGAGAGAAGGTGGGAGAGAAGAGGGAGAAAAGAGGGAATCTTTCCAGAGGCTGAGTGTGGCTTTTTGCCGTATGACCTCTGTGAGTCAAAGGATCAAATGAGGCGGGTTCAGCTGTTGTGATGAGTCTCTCTCTCTTTCTCTCTATCTCTCCTTCTGTCTCTCTGCCTCTCTCTCTCTCTCCTTCTGTCTCTCTCCCTCTCTCTCTCCTTCTGTCTCTCTCCCTCTCTCTCTCCTTCTGTCTCTCTCCCTCTCTCTCTCCTTCTGTCTCTGCCTCTCTCTCTCCTTCTGTCTCTCTCGCTCTCTCCTCTCTCTATCCTTCTCGCTCGCTCTTCCTATCGCTATCCTTCTCTCTCTCCTCTTTCTCGCTCTCTCCTCTCTCTATCCTTCTCGCTCGCTCTTCCTATCGCTCTCCTTCTCGCTCTCTCTCTCCTCCCCTTGTCTCTATCTCTCTCTCTCTCCCATTCTCTCTCCTGCTCTCTGTCTTTCTTTCTCTCTTTCTCTATATCTCTCTCTGCCCACCTCTTCATAATAAAAAGAACATGAGGAATTCAGGTATAATTATTAGTGGGCTTCCATGGTGTAGTGACTATGTGGTTTTACCCTCTCCTCACATGAGGATAGGTAGACTAGGACAGAGATGTTGAGCCCCTCTGAAGGGGATTATGTGATTACAGCTTTTCCTTGACACCCTCTCCTTCACCCCAAAAACATCACCATTATACATCGAGACAATGAAATGTCTCCATTCCATCCTCTTGCCTCTGTTTCGCTATAGTATAGAAACAGGAGATAATATCACTATAGTATAACAACAGGAGATAAGATCACTATAGTTTAACAACAGGAGATAAGATCACTATAGTTTAACAACAGGAGATAATATCACGATAGTATAACAACAGGAGATAAGATCACTATAGTATAACAACAGGAGATAAGATCACTATAGTATAACAACAGGAGATAAGATCACTATAGTATAACAACAGGAGATAAGATCACTATAGTATAACAACAGGAGATAATATCACTATAGTATAACAACAGGAGATAAGATCACTACAGTATAACAACAGGAGATAAGATCACTATAGTATAACAACAGGAGATAAGATCCCTATAGTTTAACAACAGGAGATAAGATCACTATAGTATAACAACAGGAGATAAGATCACTATAGTATAACAACAGGAGATAAGATCACTATAGTATAACAACAGGAGATAAGATCACTATAGTATAACAACAGGAGATAGGATCACTATAGTATAATAACAGGAGATAAGATCCCTATAGTTTAACAACAGGAGATAAGATCACTATAGTATAACAACAGGAGATAAGATCCCTATAGTTTAACAACAGGAGATAAGATCACTATAGTATAACAACAGGAGATAAGATCCCTATAGTTTAACAACAGGAGATAAGATCCCTATAGTTTAACAACAGGAGATAAGATCCCTATATTTTAACAACAGGAGATAAGATCACTATAGTTTAACAACAGGAGATAAGATCCCTATAGTTTAACAACAGGAGATAATCATGCAGCGATGATCTGTTCCGTTGATGTCCAGTTTCATTTCAGCTCTCTGTAGCACATCAAACGCACACCATCACTATCATCCCAACATTAGTGTATCAATGTAGTCCCCCCCCCACACCAGCTGGAACCCCTCCCTCCACCTCTCCCTCCCTCTACTCCCTTACTGGATTACTTCCACCCCCATGGTATTTACATCTTGTAAATCTGTTCAGGGCCCGTGATGCAGGCCATCTGTAATCTGAAGGCTGTATTCCATAGCGCTGGTCGGTAATTTGTTTCTGCTCTGTGAAGGGACAGTATCAGTAGTCCCTGACATCTGGTCGCCAGGATGGCCGCAACGCACGCCAGCACCCACACTCAATGCGAGCCAGCCAGGGATGATGTCCTGAGCTGGATGGATGAGTTGGATGAGTGCACACACACAAATGCACGTGCACATGCATACACGCATGCAAACACACACACGCAAACTCAAACGCATTCACAGATGCTCAACCCAATCACACATGCATGTACAGTTGTAAGATCTTAATTTGAGCCTGTTTGCTACAGCAGGGAAATTATCCAGTGTGCGAAAAGGGTTAGTATCAGGGGATATCTTTATCTATGTATTTCCAGATATATTACATTTTATTATACTAAACAAAAGTATAAACGCAAGATGCAACAATGTCAACGATTTTACTGAGTGTAAATCAGGCAATTGAGATAAATTAATTAGGCACTAATCTATGAATTCCACATGACTGGGCAGGGGCGCAGCCATGGGTGGTTCTGGGAAGGCATAGGGCCACCCACTTGGGAGCCAGGCCCAGACAATCATAATTCGTTTTTTCCCACAAAATGACTTTATTACAGACAGAAATACTCCTCAGTTTCATCTGGGGGCTGGTCTCAGACGAATGAAGAAGCCAGATGTGGAGTTCCTGGGCTGGTGTGGTTACACATGGTCTGCGGTTGTGAGGCCGGTTGGATGTACTGACAAATTCTCTAAAACGACGGAGGAGGCTTATGGTAGAAAAATGTGAGGCCGGTTGGATGTACTGACAAATTCTCTAAAACGACGGAGGAGGCTTATGGTAGAAAAATTTATATTCAATTATCTAGCAACAGCTTGGGTGGACATTACTGCAGTCAGCATCCCAATTGCACGCTCCCTCAAAACTTCAGACATTGGTGGCATTGTGTTGTGTGGCACATACTCACATATTTTCAGAAATGTACCATATCTTTAGTCATTACCTGATCATTTATGTATACGTATAATTTGAATGGCTATCCTTACATGATATGTAATATTCATCCTCGTACTGTATGTGTGATAGCGTTAGCGGGAATCAACTGGATTCCATGCAAAGCAACACCCCACCAGGGAACATTAAACTGCCTGACTAGACAGCTGGGGAAGAGAAATTAGGAAAACTGGGGTTGTCTCGCAATCCCTTCACAGCATCCCTCGTGGCTGCAGAGAGAGAGAGAGAGAGAGAGAGAGAGAGAGAGAGAGAGAGAGAGAGAGAGAGAGAGAGAGAGAGAGAGAGAGAGAGAGAGAGAGAGAGAGAGAGAGAGAGAGAGAGAGAGAGAGAGAGAGAGAGATCCACTACTTCCAAAAGGGATGGCGTTAAGAATGCTACTGGAGGGATTAGCAGCCGTTTTACAAGGCTCCTGACCAAGTGTGCTATTTCTTTTGTTGTTGTTGCGCTGATCGTAACTTTTTTGTACATAATATTTACACCATCGTTTTCTATGATCGAAAAGAGATTATGGACATCAGAACAGCTACAATGCCCTCAGAAAGTCTCTGAGAGCTTTACACACCTGGATTGTACAATATTTTCACATTATTATTTTCTAAATTCCTCGAGCTCTGTCAAATCGGTTGTTCATCATTACTAGACAACCATTTTCAAGTCTTGCCATAGATTTTCAAGTAGATTTAAGTCAAAACTGTAACTAGGCCACTCAGGAACATTCACTGTCTTCTTGGTAAGCAACTCCAGTGTAGATTTGGCTTATGTTTTAGGTTATTGTCCTGATAAAGATTAATTAAGCTTACAGTGTCTGGTGGAAAGCAGACTGAACCCAGTTTTACTCTATAATTTTGCCTGTGCTTAGCTCCATTCCGATAATTTTTTATTCTGAAAAACTCAGAGTCCTTAACAATTACAGCATACCCATAACATGATGCAGCCACCACTATGCTGGAAAATATGGAGTGGTACTCTGTGTTGTATTGGATTTTCCCCAAACATAACATTTCGTATTGAAGACAAAAAGTTAATTGCTTACCACATTATTTGCAGTATTACTTTACTGCCCTGTTGCAAACTTGATGCATGTTTTGGAATAGTTGTATTCTGTACAGGCTTCCTTCTTTTCACTCTGTCAATTAGGTTAGTATTGTGGAGTAACTACAATATTGTTGATCCATCCTTAGGTTTCTCTTATCACCGCCATTAAACTCTGTAACTGTTTTAAAGTCACCATTGGGTACCTTCCTCTTCGACAACTGAATTAGGAAGGACGCCTGTATCTTTGTAGTGACTGGGTGTATTGATACACCATCCAAAGTGTAATTAATAACTTCACCATGCTCAAAGGGATATGTCTGCTTTTTTTACCGATCTACCAATAGGTGACCTTCTTTGCGAGACATTGGAAAACCTCCCTGGTCTTTGTGGTTAAATCTGTGTTTGGAATTCACTGCTCGACCTTACAGATAATTGTATGTGTGGGGTACAGAGTTGAGGTAGTCATGTTAAACACTGCTGTTGCACACAGAGTCAATGCAACTTTTGAAACTTCTTAAACACATTTTAACTCCTGAACTTATTTAGGCAGGCCAAAGGGGTTCAATACTTACTGACTCAACACATTTCAGCTTTTCATTTTATATGAATTTGTAAACATTTAGAATTGGCGAAATGAATACACCCCTGATCACCCACACACACAGTTAACTTTCGTAGCGGCCACATACAAAGAGCATCATCACTTTACTCCTTGCATAATTCTTTCTCACTTCTACACGCTCTCTTCCTCTCACCTTTTCCCCTTCACTTGTGAAATTCAGTGCACAACACAACAGCTGTCTGTGACCAGGAGGAAAACCCTAACCATAACCCTTAACCGCCACACACAGCCTTCATCGTTGTCAATGTCACCATATTAGCTAACGTCATAGTCAACATAGCTACTAGAACTAACGTGTTAGTAAACCCGCTACAATCACACAGTACAGTGTACAGCATCAGTTTAGCAGTTACACCGGCAAGCCCTGGTGGGAATACATTTATAAAACTGAAAGCTTACCTTGACTTGGAAGAGTTCCAGTGTTGAATAGCTTTAGCCAGCTAGCTAACATGAATAGCATTCCTCCCTTTACCTTGACTTGGAAGAGTTCCAGTGTTGAATAGCTTTAGCCAGCTAGCTAACATAAATATCATTCCTCCCTGTTTGAGCTGGGTTTTTCAGTAGGCTAGCTAAGTAAGTGAAACTGAAAGTGAACAAAATACAACACAATACAGCTAACACTCTCACTCTCTGCTGCTTCTCCTTCATTTTTGAATTCATTCATTTGTTCAAAAACTGTTCAACAATGGTCTTTCTCTCTCTTTGAGTCAACTACTCACCACATGTTATGCCCTGCAGTGTTAGCTAGCTGTAGCTTATGCTTTCAGTACTAGATTCATTCCCTGATCCTTTGATTAGGTGGGCAACATGTCAGTTCATTCTGCAAGAGCTCTGATAGGTTGGAGGAAATTTTCCGGAAGTCGTCAGATTTACTGTGTAAGTCTATGTAAGGGGTTGAGAACCATGAGCCTCCTAGGTATTGTATTGAAGTCAATGTACACAGAGGAGGATGGAAAATAGCTGTCCTCTGCTTACATCATGGTGCTACCCCAGAGTGCTGTTGAGGCTACTGTAGACCTTCATTGCAAAACAGTGTTTTAATCAGTTATTTGGTGACGTGAATATATTTAGTATAGTTTTATCTAAAATGGATAACTTTTAAAATATATAATTATTTACATTTGTATGAAATTCACTGAGTAGGATGGTGTTCCCCTTCCTTCTCTGAGGAGCCTCCACTGGTGTAGATGAAGGGGAGGGGACAGGTTAACCCCTAGAGTCAATTGACAAACCGGTGCATCAATCTAACTAACATAATAAAACAATCCCCAACGAAATCTGTCAGTTTAAGCTAGACATATGTTTATTTGCATCAGATGCATCTCAATCTTCTGCGTCCGCCGATGTGGCACTTCCTCATCTGCGGTGAAAGGTGGCAGAGCTAGAGCGGTGTTTGTCAGACCATGAGACATCCCGAAAATCATTCTTCTCACAACAACGTCTATAGCGTTCGAACGATTTGACCTACAAACTATTATGGAAAGGGGAGACTCACAAACACAATAGTGTTATCCGTTTTGGTCTACGATACTCACAAGCGTCACAGGACTCATCTGAAGGTAATCGGTGCTGGTTGAAACAAATGTATAAAAGTACGGAGGTAGTTTTGTGTCCAACCAAAAAAGAGGTTAAATATGTGTAAATAATAATAAATTCCTGAGCTTTCTCCTAGATAACACTTCAAGACCTTGTTTCTTATTTGACATTTTTTGACTCTTTTTTGCCATTTATGAATGTGTTATTCAATGCGTTTCTCTGGGATATTGTAACGGCCAAATGCAATACTTTTTTTAATACCTAAAGGGGTCCTAAAATTCTAAATCAAATAGATAAATAATCCATAGTATCACCATCTTAAAACAATTCCAGATGTCAACGTAGAGCCCCCCCCCCCCCCGATAGCTTAGACTTTTAAGAATGAAAGAATGATCTTTCAGACTGTATGTGTGCCATTCAGAGGGTAAATGAGCAAGATGAAAGATTTAAGTGTCTTTGAACGGGGTATGATAGTAGGTGCCAGGCGCACCGGTTTGTGGGGGGGGGGGGGTGGTGTGCAACTCAATATTAGGAAAGTGTTCCTAAAGTTTGGTATACTCAGTGTAAATACGCTCACACACACACTCATGTTGACGCCACACACACTCACACACATGCATGCATATTGATGCAACACACACACATGTATATAGCCTCGTTATTGTCTTTCAAAGTCTTTAACCCTCCTGTTGTGTTCGTTTCAAGTTAATTAATTCTGTGATTCCGGTCCAAAATGACCGCCCCATTATAGCTGATTATAAATCCATAATAATACATATATTATCACCTAATGTTTTGTTACATCTTTTTATCAACTTAAGTTCTTGTGAACATTACACGTTTTGAACTTCGATTTGCTATTTATGGCCTGTAGGCCTCATTGAGCTGAGCTCATACAACTCGTTTTTGAGTAAAAAAAAGCATAATGTATGGATTATTTAGACTATAACAAATACTCAGATGAAACATATTGTGTTTTTGATCATAAACTACTTTGTGTTAAAGTTTAACAAGGACTCTCTCCTCCTCACTAGTGTCATGATCAAAGATATGATCAAGAGCCTCACATACAGTATATTGTTTGGTCATTGTGCTGCCACAGAATTAATTGTGAGAAAGGCCTCAAAAAAGCTTTATATACCAGAACTGCAAGAAAAGTTCTATATATTTTTGAAACAATGTTGCGATTGTTTGTGAGAAAGCCAACAGGTGTGGTTCCCATGGGGGAAAGATTATATTGGTGAAAGGTTCCCGTGGGGGTTGCCATGGAAGCCAAGAAGGGGTGTGTGTGTGTGTGTGTGTGTGTGTGTGTGTGTGTGTGTGTGTGTGTGTGTGTGTGTGTGTGTGTGTGTGTGTGTGTGTGTGTGTGTGTGTGTGTGTGTGTGTGTGTGTGTGTGTGTGTGTGTGTGTGTGTGTGTGTGTGTGTGTGTGTGCATGTGGGGGTCTGGGAGAGGAAGTGTGTCCATCTGATGAATGGGCATGTGCCTGAACTCAATTTTTAACACTAATTGTAGTCTCACCCATTAATTTATAATGAAAGGTAATTTTTGACCAGGAACACCACAGGTGTACAAAAGTTAAATTAAACACCCAAAATGTAATGAAAATCATCCAAAATGTATTTTGTGTGTTCAGATGCCCTGTGTGGACAAAGTCATGGAACCTTACGACAATCAGATTAAATGAACTACATTTTTCAGAGACAGAACTTGAAAATCGGTCCATTTTGACCTGAACACAGCAGGAGGGTTAAAGGGGAAATCAGCCATTCAAAGCAAAACAGTTGAACATATTCTTGAAAAATCATTCATTTAAAAGTAACAAAACGGATGTACCAATCATGTATTGCCCCTTTTTTCCCTGGCCTTTTATCCAGGTAATCACCATAATGCATTTTATTTTTGTAATGGCTAAATAACTATTACACCCGCGTGTACAATGCTCGTAAAAAAAAATTATGCTTGAGGGATAGAACAGCTATTCAACTGTAAACTAATAATAACAAGCTCAAGGTGTACACAGTCATAGGAGCACCAGGGGGTGGTAATTGGAGCACCAGAGGGTGGTATTTGGAGCACCAGGGGGTGGTAATTGGAGCACCAGGGGGTGGTAATTGGAGCACCAGGGGGTGGTATTTGGAGCACCAGGGGGTGGTATTTGGAGCACCAGGGGGTGGTATTTGGAGCACCAGAGGGTGGTATTTGGAGCACCAGGGGGTGGTATTTGGTGCACCAGAGGGTGGTATTTGGAGCACCAAATGGTGGTATTTGGAGCACCAGAGGGTGTTATTTGGAGCACCAGAGGGTGGTATTTGGAGCACCCGGGGGTGGTATTTGGAGCACCAGATGGTGGTATTTGGAGCACCAGAGGGTGTTATTTGGAGCACCAGAGGGTGGTATTTGGAGCACCCGGGGGTGGTATTTGGAGCACCAGGGGATGGTATTTGGAGCACCAGGGGGTGTTATTTGGAGCACCAGAGGGTGGTATTTGGAGCACCAGAGGGTGGTATTTGGAGCACCAGGGGGTGGTATTTGGAGCACCAGGGGGTGGTATTTGGAGCACCAGGGGGTGGTATTTGGAGCACCAGAGGGTGGTATTTGGAGCACCAGGGGGTGGTATTTGGAGCACCAGGGGGTGGTATTTGGAGCACCAGGGGGTGGTATTTGGAGCACCAGGGGGTGGTATTTGGAGCACCAGAGGGTGGTATTTGGAGCACCAGGGGGTGGTATTTGGTGCACCAGAGGGTGGTATTTGGAGCACCAGAGGGTGGTATTTGGAGCACCCGGGGGTGGTATTTGGAGCACCCGGGGGTGGTTTTTGGAGCACCAGGGGATGGTATTTGGAGCACCAGGGTGTGTTATTTGGAGCACCAGAGGGTGGTATTTGGAGCACCAGGGGGTGGTATTTGGAGCACCAGGGGGTGGTATTTGGAGCACCAGGGGGTGGTATTTGGAGCACCAGAGGGTGGTATTTGGAGCACCAGAGGGTGGTATTTGGAGCACCAGAGGGTGGTATTTGGAGCACCAGGGGGTGGTATTTGGAGCACCAGAGGGTGGTATTTGGAGCACCAGAGGGTGGTATTTGGAGCACCAGAGGGTGGTATTTGGAGCACCAGAGGGTGGTATTTGGAGCACCAGGGGATGGTATTTGGAGCACCAGGGGGTGGTATTTGGATGCGCTGCACACACAGTGCACAATTTATTAATTCATTCTATGGAGATAAACTCGTACCCACCTCTAGATGCTTACTCTACAGACATTAGTTATTCATTCAACCTTTATTTTAACCAGGAAATACCCTAGAGGTTAGAAACACCTTTAATGAGGGTGACCTGAGAGTTCAATCTTGAATAATAAAAACATATATAATACATGTAATAAATATCTAAACCAAATGATGTAGTCAAAAATGTATATGACCTTTGTATTATATTTCCAGTAATCTATTATATCAGAGAGACACAATACGACACCAGAGACACAATACGACACCAGAGAGACACAATACGACACCAGAGAGACACAATACGACACCAGGGAGACACAATACGACACCAGAGAGACACAATACGACACCAGAGAGACACAATACGAAACCAGAGAGACACAATACGACACCAGAGACACAATACGACACCAGGGAGACACAATACGACACCAGATACACAATACAACACCAGAGAGACACAATACGACACCAGAGAGACACAATACGACACCAGAGAGACACAATACGACACCAGAGAGACACAATACGACACCAGATACACAATACGACACCAGAGAGACACAATACGACACCAGATAGACACAATACGACACCAGATACACAAAACGACACCAGAGAGACACAATACGACAACAGAGATACACAATACGACAACAGAGATAAACAATACGACACCAGAGAGACACAATACGACACCAGAGAGACACAATACGACACCAGAGAGACACAATACGACACCAGAGACACACAATACGACACCAGAGAGACACAATACGACACCAGAGAGACACAATACGACACCAGAGACACAATACGACACCAGAGAGACACAATACGACACCAGAGATACACAATACGACACCAGAGAGACACAATACGACACCAGAGAGACACAATACGACACCAGAGAGACACAATACGACACCAGAGACACACAATACGACACCAGATACACAATACGACACCAGAGAGACACAATACGACACCAGAGAGACACAATACGACACCAGAGAGACACAATACGACACCAGAGACACACAATACGACACCAGAGACACACAATACGACACCAGAGAGACACAATACGACACCAGAGAGACACAATACGACACCAGATACACAATACGACACCAGATACACAATACGACACCAGAGAGACACAATACGACACCAGAGAGACACAATACGACACCAGAGAGACACAATACGACACCAGATACACAATACGACACCAGAGATACACAATACGACACCAGATACACAATACGACACCAGAGAGACACAATACGACACCAGAGAGACACAATACGACACCAGAGATACACAATACGACACCAGAGACACACAATACGACACCAGATACACAATACGACACCAGGGAGACACAATACGACACCAGAGAGACATAATACGACACCAGAGAGACACAATACGACACCAGATACACAATACGACACCAGAGAGACATAATACGACACCAGAGAGACATAATACGACACCAGAGAAACACAATACGACACCAGAGAGACACAATACGACACCAGATACACAATACGACACCAGAGAGACACAATACGACACCAGAGAGACACAATACGACACCAGAGAGACACAATACGACACCAGATACACAATACGACACCAGAGAGACACAATACGACACCAGATAGACACAATACGACACCAGATACACAAAACGACACCAGAGAGACACAATACGACAACAGAGATACACAATACGACAACAGAGATAAACAATACGACACCAGAGAGACACAATACGACACCAGAGAGACACAATACGACACCAGAGACACACAATACGACACCAGAGACACACAATACGACACCAGAGAGACACAATACGACACCAGAGAGACACAATACGACACCAGATACACAATACGACACCAGATACACAATACGACACCAGAGAGACACAATACGACACCAGAGAGACACAATACGACACCAGAGAGACACAATACGACACCAGATACACAATACGACACCAGAGATACACAATACGACACCAGATACACAATACGACACCAGAGAGACACAATACGACACCAGAGAGACACAATACGACACCAGAGATACACAATACGACACCAGAGACACACAATACGACACCAGATACACAATACGACACCAGGGAGACACAATACGACACCAGAGAGACATAATACGACACCAGAGAGACACAATACGACACCAGAGAGACATAATACGACACCAGAGAAACACAATACGACACCAGAGAGACACAATACGACACCAGATACACAATACGACACCAGAGAGACACAATACGACACCAGAGAGACACAATACGACACCAGAGAGACACAATACGACACCAGAGAGACACAATACGACACCAGAGAGACACAATACGACACCAGAGAGACACAATACGACACCAGATACACAATACGACACCAGATACACAATACGACACCAGATACACAATACGGCACCAGAGAGACACAATACGACACCAGAGAGACACAATACGACACCAGGGAGACACAATACGACACCAGAGAGACACAATACGAAACCAGATACACAATACGACACCAGATACACAATACGACACCAGAGAGACACAATACGACACCAGATACACACATACATTTACATTTACATTTAAGTCATTTAGCAGACGCTCTTATCCAGAGCGACTTACAAATTGGTACAGAATACGACACCAGAGAGACACAATACGACACCAGTTACACAATACGACACCAGATACACAATACGACACCAGAGAGACACAATACGACACCAGAGAGACACAATACGACACCAAAGAGACACAATACGACACCAGTGAGACACAATACGACACCAGAGAGACACAATACAACACCAGAGAGACACAATACGACACCAGAGAGACACAATACGACACCAGAGACACACAATACGACACCAGAGATACACAATACGACACCAGAGAGACACAATACGACACCAGAGAGACACAATACGACACCAGATACACAATACGACACCAGAGAGACACAATACGACACCAGAGAGACACAATACGACACCAGAGACACACAATACGACACCAGAGATACACAATACGACACCAGAGAGACACAATACGACACCAGAGAGACACAATACGACACCAGATACACAATACGACACCAGATACACAATACGACACCAGGGAGACACAATACGACACCAGAGAGACATAACACGACACCAGAGAGACACAATACGACACCAGAGAGACACAATACGACACCAGACACACAATACGACACCAGATACACAATACGACACCAGGGAGACACAATACGACACCAGAGAGACATAATACGACACCAGAGAGACACAATACGACACCAGAGACACAATACGACACCAGAGAAACACAATACGACACCAGAGAGACACAATACGACACCAGATACACAATACGACACCAGAGAGACACAATACGACACCAGAGAGACACAATACGACACCAGAGAGACACAATACGACACCAGAGAGACACAATACGACACCAGAGAGACACAATACGACACCAGATACACAATACGACACCAGATACACAATACGACACCAGATACACAATACGACACCAGATACACAATACGGCACCAGAGAGACACAATACGACACCAGAGAGACACAATACGACACCAGGGAGACACAATACGACACCAGAGAGACACAATACGAAACCAGATACACAATACGACACCAGATACACAATACGACACCAGAGAGACACAATACGACACCAGATACACAATACGACACCAGAGAGACACAATACGACACCAGTTACACAATACGACACCAGATACACAATACGACACCAGAGAGACACAATACGACACCAGAGAGACACAATACGACACCAAAGAGACACAATACGACACCAGAGAGACACAATACGACACCAGAGAGACACAATACAACACCAGATACACAATACGGCACCAGAGAGACACAATACGACACCAGAGAGACACAATACGACACCAGAGAGACACAATACGACACCAGATACACAATACGACACCAGAGAGACACAATACGACACCAGAGAGACACAATACGACACCAGATACACAATACGACACCAGATACACAATACGACACCAGGGAGACACAATACGACACCAGAGAGACATAACACGACACCAGAGAGACACAATATGACACCAGAGACACAATACGACACCAGAGATACACAATACGACACCAGAGAGACATAACACGACACCAGAGAGACACAATACGACACCAGATACACAATACGACACCAGAGAGACTCAATACGACACCAGATACACAATACGACACCAGATACACAATACGACACCAGAGATACACAATACGACACCAGATACACAATACGACACCAGATACACAATACGACACCAGAGAGACACAATACGACACCAGAGATACACAATACGACACCAGAGAGACACAATACGACACCAGAGACACACAATACGACACCAGATACACAATACGACACCAGAGAGACACAATACGACACCAGATACACAATACGACACCAGGGAGACACAATACGACACCAGAGAGACACAATACGACACCAGATACACAATACGACACCAGAGAGACACAATACGACACCAGAGATACACAATACGACACCAGATACACAATATTACACCAGGGAGACACAATACGACACCAGGGAGACACAATACGACACCAGAGACACAATACGACACCAAAGACACACAATACGACACCAGAGACACACAATACGACACCAGATACACAATACGACACCAGAGAGACACAATACGACACCAGATACACAATACAACACCAGAGAGACACAATACGACACCAGAGAGACACAATACGACACCAGATACACAATACGACACCAGATACACAATACGACACCAGAGAGACACAATACGACACCAGAGAGACACAATACGACACCAGATACACAATACGACACCAGATACACAATACGACACCAGAGAGACACAATACGACACCAGATACACAATACGACACCAAAGAGACACAATACGACACCAAAGAGACACAATACGACACCAGAGAGACACAATACGACACCAGAGAGACACAATACGACACCAGAGATACACAATACGACACCAGATACACAATACGACACCAGAGAGACACAATACGACACCAGAGAGACACAATACGACACCAGATACACAATACGACACCAGAGAGACACAATACGACACCAGATACACAATACGACACCAAAGAGACACAATACGACACCAGAGAGACACAATACGACACCAGAGATACACAATACGACACCAGAGATACACAATACGACACCAGATACACAATACGACACCAGAGAGACACAATACGACACCAGATACACAATACGACACCAGATACACAATACGACACCAAAGAGACACAATACGACACCAGAGAGACACAATACGACACCAGAGATACACAATACGACACCAGAGATACATAATACGACACCAGATACACAATACGACACCAAAGAGACACAATACGACACCAGATACACAATACGACACCAGAGAGACACAATACGACACCAGATACACAATACGACACCAAAGAGACACAATACGACACCAGAGAGACACAATACGACACCAGAGATACACAATACGACACCAGAGAGACACAATACGACACCAGAGACACACAATACGACACCAGATACACAATACGACACCAGAGAGACACAATACGACACCAGATACACAATACGACACCAGGGAGACACAATACGACACCAGAGAGACACAATACGACACCAGATACACAATACGACACCAGAGAGACACAATACGACACCAGAGATACACAATACGACACCAGATACACAATACGACACCAGGGAAACACAATACGACACCAGAGAGACACAATACGACACCAGATACACAATACGACACCAGATACACAATACGACACCAGAGAGACACAATACGACACCAGATACACAATACGACACCAAAGAGACACAATACGACACCAGAGAGACACAATACGACACCAGAGAGACACAATACGACACCAGAGATACACAATACGACACCAGATACACAATACGACACCAGAGAGACACAATACGACACCAGAGAGACACAATACGACACCAGAGATACACAATACGACACCAGAGATACACAATACGACACCAGATACACAATAAGACACCAGAGAGACACAATACGACACCAGATACACAATACGACACCAGATACACAATACGACACCAAAGAGACACAATACGACACCAGAGAGACACAATACGACACCAGAGATACACAATACGACACCAGAGATACACAATACGACACCAGATACACAATACGACACCAAAGAGACACAATACGACACCAGATACACAATACGACACCAGAGAGACACAATACGACACCAGAGAGACACAATACGACACCAGAGATACACAATACGACACCAGAGATACACAATACGACACCAGATACACAATACGACACCAGAGAGACACAATACGACACCAGATACACAATACGACACCAGATACACAATACGACACCAAAGAGACACAATACGACACCAGAGAGACACAATACGACACCAGAGATACACAATACGACACCAGAGATACACAATACGACACCAGATACACAATACGACACCAAAGAGACACAATACGACACCAGATACACAATACGACACCAGAGAGACACAATACGACACCAGATACACAATACGACACCAAAGAGACACAATACGACACCAGAGAGACACAATACGACACCAGAGAGACACAATACGACACCAGAGAGACACAATACGGCACCAGAGAGACACAATACGACACCAGATACACAATACGACACCAGATACACAATACGACACCAAAGAGACACAATACGACACCAGAGAGACACAATACGACACCAGATACACAATACGACACCAAAGAGACACAATACGACACCAGAGAGACACAATACGACACCAGATACACAATACGACACCAAAGAGACACAATACGACACCAAAGAGACACAATACGACACCAGAGAGACACAATACGACACCAGATACACAATACGACACCAAAGAGACACAATACGACACCAGAGAGACACAATACGACACCAGATACACAATACGACACTAAAGAGACACAATACGACACCAGATACACAATACGACACTAAAGAGACACAATACGACACCGGAGAGACACAATACGACACCAGATACACAATACGACACCAGATACACAATACGACACCAAAGAGACACAATACGACACCAGAGAGACACAATACGACACCAGAGAGACACAATACGGCACCAGAGAGACACAATACGACACCAGATACACAATACGACACCAGATACACAATACGACACCAAAGAGACACAATACGACACCAGATACACAATACGACACCAGATACACAATACGACACCAAAGAGACACAATACGACACCAGAGAGACACAATACGACACCAGAGAGACACAATACGGCACCAGAGAGACACAATACGACACCAGAGACACACAATACGACACCAGATACACAATACGACACCAGAGAGACACAATACGACACCAGAGAGACACAATACGACACCAGAGAGACACAATACGACATCAGAGAGACACAATACGAAACCAGATACACAATACGACACCAGAGAGTCACAACACGACACCAGAGAGACACAATACGACACCAGATACACAATACGACACCAGAGAGACACAATACGACACCAGATACACAATACGACACCAGAGAGACACAATACGACACCAGAGAGACACAATACGACACCAGGGAGACACAATACGACACCAGATACACAATACGACACCAGAGAGACACAATACGACACCAGAGAGACACAATACGACACCAGAGAGACACAATACGACACCAGAGAGACACAATACGACACCAGAGAGACACAATACGACACAATACGACACCAGAGAGACACAAAACATACTGAGCCTTTGTTAACCTTTGCAGTCTTTCCCTGGTGAACGTGAATAACTCAGAAGCCCATTCAGTGTCCATATTGGACAGGTAGGAATCTCAGCCAATAGGAGATGTGTGTGCTCTTTATTCTGCCACTTTTGGCTGATCGGGAAACGGTCTAAATAGATGAGGATAGGACACCACCCAGTGGCCAAATCAATACATTGTGGGGAAGAATCGAGAGCAGGGTGTTTAATTACCTGTGTTGTCTTAAGTTGTCCTTTGTAGAACAGATCTCTGTGGAGACATAGACATGGCTCTTTCAGAATGACTTGGTGAGCTTGGAAATACCCTACAGTCAATGGTTTAACTGAAAGGACATTCAAAAATGCCTAGTAAGAAATCTAAAACAGAGGCAGAAAGATGAAGCCATTGAGAAGTTATCATTGCATGCAAGTCTTGTTCTTTAAGTTCAAGTAAGTAAGTAAGCCTTGTCTGAACCAGAATGTCCATAGGGCAAGAGCCTATTTCCTGTTTCTGTAGCATGAGGCAGCTTGATGTACACCTCCTGAAAAGGACACTAGTCTATCACATGGCCTTAGGCCCAATCCAGTACCAAGCAGAGAGGTATCATGTCACAAATTTTGTCTTTGTCATGACAGCTGGTATTTGGAACACCAGCCTTCCAAACGCAGGGCCACTCCACCACAAGGCCACTGATCTGGTTTCTTATTTTAGTTCCTACCCCTAAAGAGACCCACAGACTTATATTAATGCATTCTTTCATAAATATTTAATCTTGAACATATTACTATGTTGACTAAACAGGTCAAGAGGTGTGATCTGAATGATGTGATCTGACCTACTCATGTCATGGGAGGGGACCGAGCTACCGGAGCAACGCAGAACGGTTCCATTTGCAGAGCTCACACAGTGGACGCATTCCCATGGAATATGTTTATACATTCTTAGCTGCAGCATAAATAGAAGTTGCACTTAGGCCTATTTCAAATGAGCTAGTTGAGTTTCCATGCGTTTATGAGAACCCATTCATTTTCAACTTTTCACATTAAAATGCTGCGATAGGAACTAAATATTAACAGGGAACCATCCCCATGACAACAGAACTAGTTACAGCCGGCCACTGGGACCATGGAGAGACAGTCAGAGACCTCTGGGTGAAATGTGGTGGTGGCTGACAGTGTGGTCCCCATAGCAACAGCCAGGACTGTTGTAGCTAGCTGGTAGGTAGGAAGCAGCGTAACTACAACAGCACAGACAGAACAATTAAAGCCTTGGAGGGAAGACAGTCTCACACACACACACACACACACACACACACACACACACACACACACACACACACACACACACACACACACACACACACACACACACACACACACACACACACACACACATGTTTAAAAGTAATATTATTAAAGAATCAATAGCTATAAATAATAATAAATAAATAATTAACTTAAAAGTAAAAAATGTGATATACCAATTCTGGATTGCCCCTTCAACAGGAAGCATGACAATGCATACACGAGCGAGATAAGAATTACCAAGTAAAAAATGTGGTATACCAATTCTGGATTGCCCCTTCAACAGGAAGCATGCCAATGCATACACAGGGGAGATAAGAATTACCATCTCTCAACTCTTTCACATTGGAAACATCTGCTTTTCTTTGTCATAGAATCTCCAGTACAAGTGGCCCTGTACCATGTGGTCAGGGAAGAAGCATACCACGAACACCCCCCCCCCACAATGCACAGCGTCTGCAGGACCCTTCACCCCCCGGGGCTTGGATGAACTGGAGCCCCGAGTCTGGGTAGGGGACTGAGTGAGCAGGGCCCGGGAGATGAGCATGTTACAGACTACTACGAGGAAGAAGACCAAGACGAAGCAACCCCCATATTAGGTGCTCAAGACCAAGGATTTTTTAATTCCTTGCTCACGACCAGCTATTGTTCAGCACCCAATTTAGAAGGCTCCAACAGTGATAGGACTATTGTTGGTTAAGGGCTTGTAAGTAAGCAATTCACTTTAAAATGAAATTTGATATCCATTTTATCTAAGCATCTAGTCTAGTGGCTTGGGACTGAGTTTGTAGAGCTATTTTGCAATCATTTATAGAAGCTCCAGTTCCCTATACAATGTCTGCTTCTCTCATCTGATTAAACTCCTCTGATTACACTAGAAAAACAGGAAGAAACAGCGGTGATGAAGTTGAAGTCGCAAGTCAGTCACAAGATCAAACTGTAAGATACATTGTGAGATACAATGTACAGTACAACTGAAATGTGAAAACAAAGAATCAATGGTCCAAAGATTTTAAAGCACTGATTATAGCTGGCACAGTGGCCAGGACAAATCCCTACAGGGAAGACATCTAGAGGGGAACCATACTCTGGGTGGTGCATCTGTTCATGTGAATGTGTCTGAATGAACATGAGGCTACATAGCAGAGTGCATGTTCTGCACTGTGTGCATTGTTAGGTGTGGGTGTGATGGAATGAAGCATCCTGAGGATGTGGTCACACAACAATCAGCATTAGCATTAGACACAATATCTACAATACAATGTCATCTAGAGATTTAAACAGCTGCTGCTGTTCGCTATGGAGCCGCTGGCTCACATTCTTGCACTCCACCATAGAAATGTGTGTGATGGCTGTTTCCGAGCATCCTTTCCCCCTCCCCACCTTTTTCAGATGGTCCTTGATGTAGAGGCGGAACTTCCTGGTGGCGAAGCAGTACACTACAGGGTCCAGGAGGCAGTTGAGCCCCATCAGCATCAAGGTGACCTGGTGGGCATCGTTAAGCCACTGCCTGGTCCGCTGGCCCCAGTCCATTCTGCCCCAGCCCTCCTTGATCTCCAGTACAGCCAGAGTCCAGGGGCCCTGGAACACGTGGTGGGGGAGGAAGCACACCACGAACACCCCCACCACGGCACACAGCATCTGCAGGGCCTGGCCCTTAACCCCCCGGAGCTGGGATGAACTGGAGCCCCGAGTCTGGGTAGGGGACTGGGCGAGCAGGGCACGGGCGATGAGCAGGTTACAGACTACTACGAGGAAGAAGACCAAGACGAAGCACCACACGAGGATGAGGTGGGTAGTGGCCACCGTCCGTCCCTACAATCTACACCCCCCACTCTTGGCTTTGAACATTTCTTTGATGAGTGTGTTGATGGGTATGGTTTAGCAACACAAAGACAATGTGTTCATGGTGTGGCATGTGAAGTGTAGTCAGGCTAGAGGGGTGTGGTTAATGTGGTTGAGGCTAAGGTTATGGGGTCAAACCTTTCCACAGATGGTTCTACATGGAACCCAAAAAGGGTACCACCTGGAACCCAAATGGGTCCTACCTGGAACCCAATATGGTTCTACCTGGAACCAAGAAAGGTAACTGAACAAAATGACTATCGCCCCATAGCACTCACTTCTGTCGCCATGATGTGCTTCGAAAGACAAGTCAAGAATCCTATTACCTCCACCCTACCTGTCACCCTAGACCCACTTCAATTTACTAACCGCCCCAATAGGTCCACAGACGATGCAATTGCCATCACACTGCACACTGCCCTAACCCATCTGGACAAGAGGAATACCTATGTAAGAATGCTGTACATTGACTACAGCTCAGCATTCAACACCATAGTACCCTCAACTCATCATTAAGCTTGAGACCCTGGGTCTCGACACCGCCCACTGCAACTGGACCCTGGACTTCCTGATGGTCCACCCCCAGGTGGTGAAGGTAAGAAGCAACATCTCCACTCCGCTGAGCCCCACAAGGGTGAGTTCTCAGCACTCTCCTGTACTCACTGTTCATCCTGTGTGGCAATGTACACCTCCAACTCAATCATCAAGTTTGCAGACGACACTACAGTTGTAGGCTTGACTACCAACAACGAGGCGACAGCCTACAGGGAGGAGGTGAGGCCCCTCGGAGTGTGATGTCAGGAAAATAACCTCACACTCCATGTCAGCAAAACAAAAGAGATGATCGTGGACTTCAGGAAACAAAAAAGGGAACACCCCCTTATCCACATCGACGGGACAGCAGTGGAGGAGGGGGAAAGTTTTAAGTTCCTCTGTGTACATATTAACCAACAAACTGAAATGGTCCACGCACACGCAACAGCGCCACTTCAACCTCAGGAGGCTGAAAAAATGTGTCTTGTCACCGAAAACACTCACTAACTTTTACAGGTGCACAATTGAGAGCATCCTGTCAGGCTGTATCACCGCATGGTATCGCAACTGCACCGCCTGCAAACGGAGGGTTCTTCAGAGGGTGGTGGGGTCTGCACAACACATCACCGGGGGCAAACTACCTGCCCTCCAGGACCCCTACAACACCCGATGTCACAGGAAGGCAAAAAAGATCATGAAGGACAATAACCACCCGAGCCACTACCTGTTCACCCCACTTCCATCCAGAAGGTGAGGTCAGTACAGGTGCATCAGAGCTGGAACAGAGACATTGAAAAACATCTTTAATCTCAAGGCCATCAGATTGTTAAACGGCCACCAATAGCACAGAGAGTCGGCTGGCTACCTAGAGACTTGATATCATTGGCCACTTGAATAAATGGAACACTAGTCAATTTAATAATGCCACTTTAAGAATGTTTACCTATCTCGCGTTACTCATCTCATACAGTGGGGAGAACAAGTATTTGATACACTGCCGATTTTGCAGGTTTTCCTACTTACAAAGCATGTAGAGGTCTGTAATTTTTATCATAGGTACACTTCAACTGTGAGAGAAGGAATCTAAAACAAAAATCCAGAAAATCACATTGTATGATTTTTAAGTAATTAATTTGCATTTTATTGCATGACATAAGTATTTGATACATCAGAAAAGCAGAACTGAATATTTGGTACAGAAACCTTAGTTTGCAATTACAGAGATCATACGTTTCCTGTAGTTCTTGACCAGGTTTGCACACACTGCAGCAGGGATTTTGGCCCACTCCTCCATACAGACCTTCTCCAGATCCTTCAGGTTTCGGGGCTGTCGCTGGGCAATACGGACTTTCGGCTCCCTCCAAAGATTTTCTATTGGGTTCAGGTCTGGAGACTGGCTAGGCCACTCCAGGACCTTGAGATGCTTCTTACGGAGCCACTCCTTAGTTGCCCTGGCTGTGTGTTTCGGGTCGTTGTCATGCTGGAAGACCCAGCCACGACCCATCTTCAATGCTCTTACTGAGGGAAGGAGGTTGTTGGTCAAGATCTCGCGATACATGGCCCCATCCATCCTCCCCTCAATACGGTGCAGTCGTCCTGTCCCCTTTGCAGAAAAGCATCCCCAAAGAATGATGTTTCCACCTCCATGCTTCACGGTTGGGATGGTGTTCTTGGTATTGTACTCATCCTTCTATTCCTCCAAACACGGCGAGTGGAGTTTAGAGCAAAAAGCTCTATTTTTGTCTCATCAGACCACATGACCTTCTCCCATTCCTCCTCTGGATCATCCAGATGGTCATTGGCAAACTTCAGACGGGCCTGGACATGCGCTGGCTTGAGCAGGGGGACCTTGCGTGCGCTGCAGGATTTTAATCCATGACGGCGTAGTGTGTTACTAATGGTTTTCTTTGAGACTGTGGTCCCAGCTCTCTTCAGGTCATTGACCAGGTCCTGCCGTGTAGTTCTGGGCTGATCCCTCACATTCCTCATGATCATTGATGCCCCACGAGGTGAGATCTTGCATGGAGCCCCAGACCGAGGGTGATTGACCGTCATCTTGAACTTCTTCCATTTTCTAATAATTGTGCCAACAGTTGTTGCCTTCTCACCAAGCTGCTTGGCTATTGTCCTGTAGCCCATCCCAGCCTTGTACAGGTCTACAATTTATCCCTGATGTCCTTACACAGCTCTCTGGTCTTGGCCATTGTGGAGAGGTTGGAGTCTGTTTGATTGAGTGTGTGGACAGGTGTCTTTTATACAGGTAACGAGTTCAAACAGGTGCAGTTAATACAGGTAATGAGTGGAGAACAGGAGGGCTTCTTAAAGAAAAACTAACAGGTCTGTGAGAGCCGGAATTCTTACTGGTTGGTAGGTGATCAAATACTTATGTCATGCAATAAAATGCAAATTAATTACTTAAAAATCATACAATGTGATTTTCTGGATTTTTGTTTTAGATTCCGTCTCTCACAGTTGAAGTGTACCTATGATAAAAATGACAGACCTCTACATGCTTTGTAAGTAGGAAAACCTGCAAAATCGGCAGTGTATCAAATACTTGTTCTCCCCACTGTATGTACAGTTGAAGTCGGAAGTTTATGTACACCTTAGCCAAATAAATTTATACTCAGTTTTTCATAATTCCAGACATTTAATCCTAGTAAAAAATATCCTGTTTTAGGTCAGTTAGGATCATCACTTTATTTTAAGAATGTGAAATATCAGGATAGTAATAGAGAGAATGATTTATTTGAGCTTTTATTTCTTTCATCACATTCCCAGTGGGTCAGAAGTTTAAATACAGTCAATTAGTATTTGGTAGCATTGCCTTTAAATTGTTTAACTTGGGTCAAACGTTTCGGGTAGCCTTCCACAAGCTTCCCACAATAAGTTGGGTGAATTTTGGCCCATTCCTCCTGACAGAGCTGGTGTAACTTAGTCAGGTTTGTAGGCCTCCTTGCTCGCATATGCTTTTATAGTTCTGCTCACAATTTTTCTATAGGATTGAGGTCAGGGCTTTGTTGTGATGGCCACTCCAATACCTTGACTTTCTTGTCCTTAAGCCATTTTGCCACAACTTTGGAAGTATGCCTGGGGTCATTGTCCATTTGGAAGACCCATTTGCGACCAAGCTTTAACTTCGTGACTGATGTTTTGAGATGTTACTTCAATATATCCACATCATTTTCATCCCTCATGATGCCATCCATTTTGTGAAGTGCACCAGTCACTCCTGCACAAAAGCTCCTCCACAACATGATGCTGCCACCACAGTGCTTCACGGTTGGGATGGTGTTCTTCGGCTTGCAAGCCTCCCCCTTTTTCTCCAAACATAACGATGGTCATTATGGCCAAACAGTTATATTTTTGTTTCATCAGACCAGAGGACATTTCTCCAAAAAGTACAATCATCGTGCAGTTGCAAACCGTAGTCTGGCTTTTTTTATGGCGGATTTGGAGAAGTGTCTTCTTCCTTGCTGAGCAGCCGTTCAGGTTATGTCGACATAGGACTCGTTTTACTGTGGATATAGATACTTTTGTACCTGTTTCCTCCAGCATCTTCACAAGGTCCTTTGATGTTGTTCTGGGATTGATTTGCACTTTTTGCACCAAAGTACGTTCATCTCTAGGAGACAGAACGCGTCTCCTTCCTGAGTAGTATGACGGCTGTGTGGGCCCATATACTTGCGTACTATTGTTTGTACAGATGAACGTGGTACCTTCAGGCATTTGGAAATTGCTCCCAAGGATGAACCAGTCTTGTGGAGGTCTACAATTTTTTTCTGAGGTCTTGGCTAATTTCTTTGAAATTTCTTATGATGTCAAGCAAAGTGGCACTGAGTTTGAAGGTAGGCATTGAAAAACATCCACAGGTACACCTCCAATTGACTCAAATGACGTCAATAAGCCTAACAGAAGCTTCTAAAGCCATGACATCATTTTCTGGAATTTTCCAAGTGTTTAAAGGCACAGTCAACTTTGTGTATGTAAACTTCTGACCCACTGGAATTGTGATACAGTGAATTATAAGTGAAATAATCTGTCTGTAAACAATTGTTGGAAAAATGACTTATGTCATGCACAAAGTAGATGTCTTAACCGACTTGCCAAAACTATAGTTTGTTAACAAGAAATTTGTGGAGTGGTTGAAAAACTAGTTTTAATGAGTCCAACTTAAACTTCTTATGGCTGCAATCCCGTCACCGGGATGATATGACAACAGCCAGTAAAAGTGCAGGGCGACAAATTCAAACAACAGAAATCTCATAATTAAAATTCCTCAGACATTCATGTGTCTTATATCATTTAAAAGGTAATCTTGTTGTTAATCCCACCAAAGCGTCCAATTTCAAATATGCTTTTCAGCGAATGCACTACAAACGATTATGTTAGGTCACCACAAAACCACAATAAGCACAGCCATTTTTCCAGCGAAAGATAGCTTTCACAAAAAGCAGAAATAGAGATAAAATGAATCACTAACCTTTGATTATCTTCATCAGATGACACTCATAGGACTTCATGTTACACAATACATGCATGTTTTGTTTGATAAAGTTTATATTTATATAAAAAAATCTGAGTTTACATTGGCGCCTTACATTCACTAGTTCGAAAAACATCAAGTGATTTTGCATAGCCACATCGTTTCAACAGAAATACTCATCATAAATGTAGATGATAATACAAGTTATACACATTGAATTATAGATATACCTCTCCTTAATGCAACCGCTGTGTCAGATTTTTAAAAAACTTTATGGAAAAATAAACCATGTAATAATTTGAGACGGCGCTCAGAACAATAGCCAAATTAGCTGCCATGTTGGACTCAACAGAAACCAGAAAATACATGATAAATGTTTCCTTACCTTTGATGAACTTCATCAGAATGCAGTCCTAGGAATCCCAGGTCCACAATAAATGCTTGATTTGTTCGATAATGTCCGTTATTTATGTCCAAGTAGCTACTTTGGAATTGTTTACCAAACATGCTAACCAAAGTCACAAAGCGCGTCCACTATAACGTGACGAAATGTCCAAAAGTTCTGTAACAGTCAGTAGAAACATGTCAAACGATGTACTGAATCAATCTTTAGAATGTTATTAACATACATCTTGAATAACGTTCCAACCGGAGAATTACATTGACTTCAGTTGACCGATGGAACGGAGCTCCCTCTCACGTGAACGCGCCAGTTCAATGCGTGGTCACCTCATGGCAGTGATTACTCATTCCTGTCTCCTTCGGCCCCCTTCACATCAGAGTCATCAGACAGGATGACACTCTGCCCCTCCATGTGACCAGGTCATTGTGTGTGGATGACACCAACACATTGGAGAGTCCCTCTAGGAAGATAGGAGGGGACATGATAAACTACTTTGTGTTACTCAAATAAACACAGATTACAGATCCAGACTAAACTCTTACAAAAAGGGTTCTAAAAGGGTTCTTTGTCTGTCCCCATAGGATAACGCTTTTTGGGAACAGGAACAATGGTGGCCATCTTGAAGCATGTGGGCACAGCAGACTGGGATAGAGATCGATTGAATATGTCCGTAAACACACCATCAGCTGGTCTGTGCAGGCTCAGAGGACGCAGCTAGGGATGCCGTCTGGGCCGGCAGCCTTGCGACGGTTAACACGTTTAAATGTTTTACTCATGTCAGCCACGGAGAAGGAGAGTCCACAGTCTTTGGTAGCGGGACGGATCGGTGGCACTGTTTTGTCCTCAGAAACTGCAAAGAAGTTGTTTAATTTGTCTGTGAGCAAGATGTTAATGTCCGCGACGGGCTGGTTATCTTTTTGTAATCTGTGATTGACTGTAGACCCTGCCACATACGTCTCGTGTTTGAGCCGTTGAATTGTGACTCCACTTTGTCTATAAAGTGACACTTTGCTTGTTTGATTGCCTTACGGAGGGAATAACTACACTGTTTGTATTCGGTCATGTTTCCAGTCGCCATGTCATGATTAAATGTGGTAGCACGTGCTATAAGTTTTGCAGGAAACTACCATCAATCCATGGTGTCTGGTTCGGGAAGGTTTTAATAGTCACAGTGGGTACAACATCTCCTTATAAACTGGCTCACCGAGTCAGCGTATACGTCAATGTTATTGTCTGAGGCTATCCGGAACATATCGCAGTCCACGTGATCGAAAAAATCTTGAAGCGTGTAATCCGATTGGTCAGACCAGCATTGGATAGACCTAAGCACGGGCGCTTCCTGTTTTAGCTTCTGCCTATAGGAGGGGAGCAACAATATGGAGACATGGTCAGATTTGCCAAAAGGAGGGGAGGGCCTTTTATGCATCGCAGAAGTTAGAGTAGCAGTGGTCGAAAGTGTTACTCGCTCGTGTACTGCAATCGATATGCTGATAGAATTTAGGTTGCCTTGTTCTCAGATTAGCTTTGTTAAAATCCCCAGGTACAATAAATGCAGCCTCAGGATATATGGTTTCCAGTTTGCATAAAGTCCAGTGAAGTTCCTTGATGGCCGTCTTGGTATCCGCTTACGGGGGAATATACACGGCTGTGACGATAACCGAGGAGAGTTCTCTTGGGAGATAATATGGTAGGCATTGGATTGTGAGGAATTCTAGGTCAGGTGAACAAAAGGACTTGAGTTCTTGTGTAACGGCTGTTGGAAGGAGAGGACAAAGGTGCAGCGTGATACATGTCCATATTTATTAAATGAACACTGAAATAACAAAGAATAACGACCGAAAGAGTTCTGGCTGGTGCAGACACACAACAGGAAACAAGTAAGTATGGTTCTCAATCAGAGACAACGATAGACAGCTGCCTCTGATTGAGAACCACACTCGGCCAAACACATAGAAATATAAAACATAGAACAAAAGCATAGAATGCCCACCCCAACTCACGCCCTGACCAAACCAAAATAGAGACATAACAAAGGAACTAAGGTCAGGGCGTGACATCTTGTATGTTGTTACAATTACACCATGAGCCGTTAATTATGAAACATACATCCCCGCCCTTCTTCTTACCAGAGAGATGTTTGTTCCTGTTGGTGCGATGCACTGACAATCCTGTTGGCTGTACGGACTCCAACAGCATGTCCCCAGCTAGCTATGTCTCCGTGAAACAGAGTATGTTACAATCCTGGATATCTCTTTGGAAAGCAACTCTTGCCCCAATTTTGGCGACTTTGTTAACCTGTTAGTGTGTAGGGGCGCTATTTTCACTTTGGGAAAAAATCGTACCCAAATGAAACGGCCTTGTACTCTATTCTAGATCGTACAATATGCATATTATTATTACTATTGGATAGAAAACACTCTCAAGTTTCTAAAACTGTTTGAATTATATCTGTGAGTAAAACAGAACTCATTTTGCAGCAAACTTCCAGACAGGAAGTGAAAAATCTGAAATCGAGGCTCTGTTCCAGGGCCTGCCTATTCAACTGGCTGTATATCTATCTATGGATATACATGCACTTCATACGCCTTCCACTAGATGTCAACAGGCAGTGGGAGGTGAAATGGGGTGTCTAGCTTGATCTGAGGTCGAACAAGAGCTTTTGGAGTGACAGGTCTGGAAATGTCATTGTCTTCGAAGGCGCGAGAAGGAACCCCAGATTGCCTTCTGAAAAACGTTCGGTATACACGGCTAATATCTCCGGCTCTGATTTTATTTGATACATGTGATAATATCATCGTAAAGTATGTTTTTTCAACCGAGTTTTATCAGATTATTCAACGTTTATCGGGACTTTTGGAGTTTTTCGTTGTTTGCGTTGAGAGAAGATGGACATGTTCGCGCCACTTGGCTAGCTAAGGTTGCTAATTCGACAGGAGAAAAGGACATTCTAAAACCAAACAATGATTTATTCTAGACCAAGGACTCCTTGTACAAGATTCTGATGGAAGCTCAACAAAAGTAAGAACAATTTATGATGTTATTTCGTATTTTTGTGTGAAATGTTTAGTCCTATTCTCCGCCCTTTTAGCGGGCGCTGTCTCGCAATAACGCAAGCTGTATGTCGTACTAAAGTTATTTTTAAAAATCTAACACAGCGGTTGCATTAAGAACCAGTGTATCTTTCATTTGCCATACAACAAGTATTTTTATGTAAAGTTTATGATGAGTTATTTGGTCAGATTAGGTGAGTGTCAGAAATATATCCGGACATTCTGGGAAAGAGTTGCTACATTTTCACAATGTATAACCACGGTTTTCAGCTCTAAATATGCAAATTTTCGAACAAAACATAAATGTTTTGTGTAACATGATGTTATAAGACTGTCATCTGATGAAGTTGTCCAAAGGTTAGTGATTTATTTTATATTTATTGCTGGTTTTTGCTAAAGCTATCTTTGCGGTGAATAAATGCGGTTGTGTGTTTGGCTATTGTGGTAAGCTAATATATTTCTATATTGTGTTTTCGCTGTAAAACACTTAAAAAATTTGAAATATTGGCTGGATTCACAAGATGTTTACCTTTCATTTGCTGTACACCATGTATTTTTCATAAATGTTTTATGATGAGTATTTATGTATTTCACGTTGCTCTCTGTAATTATTCTGGCTGCTTCGGTGCTATTTGTGATTGTAGCTGCAATGTAAATCTATGATTTATACCTCAAATATGCACATTTTTCGAACAAAACATAAATGTATTGTGTAACATGTTATAAGACTGTCATCTGATGAAGTTGTTTCTTGGTTAGTGACTAATTATATCTATATTTTGTCGGTTTTTAAAAAGCTACCTATGCGGTGGATAAATAGCGTTGTGTGTTTGGCTATTGTGGTGAGCTAACATAAATATATATTGTGTTTTCGCTGTAAAACATTTTAAAAATCGGACATGTTGGCTGGATTCACAAGATGTTTATCTTTCATTTGCTGTATTGGACTTGTTAATGTGTGGAAGTTAAATATTTCAAAAAAATATTTTTGAATTTCGCGCTCTGCGAAGGCAGCGGAATATTGTGGGTGTTCCGCTAGCGGAACCCCGGGGCGAGAAAGGTTAACTTGGGACTGGACGCTAGCGAGTAATATACTCGGAAGCGGTGGGTGGTGTGCGCGCACCCGAAGACTCACAAGAAGACCACTCCGGCACCCTCTCCTCCGACGGCGTTGTTTTGGGTCGGCCTCTGGAATCAGTTCAAATGCCCTGGGAGGTGCAGACAGACGATTCGCATTGGGAAAGTTGTATTCCTGGTCGTAGTGCTGGTGGCGCTGGTTAGTTGACGTCTCTCTGATATCCAATAGTTCTTCCCGGCTGTATGTAATAAGACTTTTCTGGGCTAACAATGTAAGACATAATACATAAAAACAAAATACTGCACAGTTTCCTAAGGACTTGAGCTAAGCTGCCATCTCTATCGGCGCCCTCTTATCAAATCAAATCAAATGTATTTATATAGCCCTTCTTACATCAGCTGATATCTCAAAGTGCTGTACAGAAACCCAGCCTAAAACCCCAAACAGCAAGCAATGCAAGTGTAGAAGCACGGTAGCTAGGAAAAACTCCCTAGAAAGGCCAAAACCTAGGAAGAAACCTAGAGAGGAACCAGGCTATGTGGGGTGGCCAATCATATGACCTACTGAAGAGATGAGTCTTCAGTAAAGACTTAAAGGTTGAAACCGAGTCTGCGTCTCTCACATGGGTAGGCAGACCATTCCATAAAAATAGAGCTCTATAGGAATTCTAGGGACAATTAGGAGGCCTGCATCTTGTGACCGTAGCGTACGTGTAGGCATGTACGGCAGGACCAAATCAGAAAGATAGATAGGAGCAAGCCCATGTAATGCTTTGTAGGTTAGCAGTAAAATCTTGAAATCAGCACTTGCCTTAACAGGAAGCCAGTGTAGGGAGGCTAGCACTGGAGTAATATGATAAAAAAATTTGGTTCTAGTCAGGATTCTAGCAGTCGTATTTAGCACTAACAAAAGTTTATTTAGTGCTTTATCCGGGTAGCCGGAAAGTAGAGCATTGCAGTAGTCTAACCTAGAAGTAACAAAAGCATGGATAAATTTTTCTGCATCATTTTTGGACAGAAAGTTTCAGATTTTTGCAATGTTACGTAGTTGGAAAAAAGCTGTCCTTGAAACAGTCTTGATATGTTCGTCAAAAGAGAGATCAGGGTCCAGAGTAACGCCGAGGTCCTTCACCGTTTTATTTGAGATGACTGTACAGCCATCAAGATTAATTGTCAGATTCAACAGAAGAACTCTTTGTTTCTTGGGACCTAGAACAAGCATCTCTGTTTTGTATGAGTTTAAAAGTAGAAAGTTTGCAGCCATCCACTTTCTTATGTCTGAAACACAGGCTTCTAGCGAGGTCAATTTTGGTGCTTCACCATTTTTCATTGAAATGTACAGCTGTGTGTTATCCACATAGAAGTGAAAGTTAACATTATGTTTTCGAATGACATCCCCTAGAGGTAAAATATATAGTGAAAACAATAGTGGTCCTAAAACGGAACCTTGAGGAACACCGAAATGTATTGATTTGTCAGAGGACAAACCATTCACAGACAAACTGATATCTTTCCGACAGATAAGATCTAAACCAGGCCAGAACTTGTCCGTGTAGACCAATTTGGGTTTCCAATCTCTCCAAAAGAATGTGGTGATCGATGGTATCAAAAGCAGCACTAAGGTCTAGGAGCACGAGGACAGATGCAGAGCCTCGGTCTGACGCCATTAAAAGGTAATTTGCCACCTTCACAAGTGCAGTCTCAGTGCTATGATGGGGTCTAAAACCAGACTGAAGCATTTCGTATACATTGTTTGTCTTTAGGAAGGCAGTGAGTTGCTGCGCAACAGCTTTTTCTAAAATATTTGAGAGGAATGGAAGATTCGATATAGGCCTATAGGCCGATAGGCCGATAGCCTCAAGAGAGGCTTTATTACTGCCACTTTTAGTGAGTTTGGTACACATCCGGTGGAAAGAGAGCCGTCTATAATTTTCAACATAGGAGGGCCAAGCACAGGAAGCAGCTCTTTCAGTAGTTTAGTTGGAATAGGGTCCAGTATGCAGTTTGGAGGAATAAGGAGGAATAAGCAGATTTAAAGAGGAGTCCGTAATTTGCTTTCTAATGATCATGATCTTTTCCTCAAAGAAGTTCATGAATTTATTACTGCTGAAGTGAAAGCCATCCTCTCTTGGGGAATGCAGCTTTTTAGTTAGCTTTGCGACAGTATCAAAAATACATTTCGGATTGTTCTTATTTTCATCAATTAAGTTGTAAAAATAGGATGATCGAGCAGCAGTGAGGTCTCTTCGATACTGCACGGTACTGTCTTTCCAAGCTAGTCGGAAGACTTCCAGTTTGGTGTGGCGCCATTTCTGTTCCAATTTTCTGGAAGCTTGCTTCAGAGCTCTGGTATTTTCTGTATACCAGGGAGCTAGTTTCTTATGACAAATGTTTTTAGTTTTTAGGGGTGCAACTGCATCTAGGGTATTGCGCAAGGTTAAATTGAGTTCCTCAGTTAGGTGGTTAACGGATTTTTGTGCTCTGACGTCCTTGGGTAGGCAGAGGGAGTCTGGAAGGGCATCAAGGAATCTTTGGGTTGTCTGAGAATTTATAGCACGACTTTTGATGCTCCTTGGTTGGGGTCTGAGCAGATTATTTGTTGTGATTGCAAAATTAATAAAATGGTGGTCCGATAGTCCAGGATTATGAGGAAAAACATTAAGATCCACAACATTTATTCCATGGGACAAAACTAGGTCCAGAGTATGACTGTGACAGTGAGTATGTCCAGAGACATGTTGGACAAAACCCACTGAGTAGATGATGGCTCCGAAAGCCTTTTGGAGTGGGTCTGTGGACTTTTCCATGTGAATATTAAAGTCACCAAAAATTTGAATATTATCTGCTATGACTACAAGGTCCAATAGGAATTCAGGGAACTCAGTGAGGAACGCTGTATATGGCCCAGGAGGCCTGTAAACAGTAGCTATAAAAAGTGATTGAGTAGGCTGCATAGATTTCATGACTAGAAGCTCAAAAAATGAAAACGTCTTTTTTTTTTTTGTAAATTGAAATTTGCTATCGTAAATGTTAGCAACACCTCCAACACCTCCGCCTCTTATTATGTCATTATTCTGTTTTTATAACTTTGGATTGCATTTATCAATAGTTGTATGTTGTCAAACACTGCTGTTCAATGTATGTATCAATATTTGATGCACAGTAGTACTTTATAGCATAGGTTTGTAAAGTTTAACATTTTAGTGTAAGCCTGTGGCACATCAATGTCAATACAGTTCAATTGACTGTTCCTCCTCTCCCCTTAGGCAGTGTGTATGCAGGAGTGGCAGGGTTGGTGCTGTTTTCTCCTTGCCGGGGTCTTACTGCCCTTATTGCTGCTGTGGCTCTGGAGGCAGCAGGCCAAAGAGAGGGCCGGTCAAGAGACCTTGGCCACCAATAGTGCACCGGCCAAAGGTGAGTGACACTGTCAAGTGTACTCCACTGTATCAACAGTTCTGCCAAGTGTTCGGCTATACTGCAGAGTTATAATTATAACATGTAGGCTACTGTAGTTACAGGAAGTAATGTGTTGTTATTTGGCCAACCCAAATAGAGGCACCTATGTTTCAATCTATGATTCAGTTTGTAAATGATCAAAATATAGGACTGTAGTAGGTTTCTGAAGAGCCTACAATGTTCATTCAGACATTGTGAGTGTTGGTTTGATTTACTGAGATGTATTTTCCATGCACTTCCAGGATTTACTGGACCTGCAAAGGCACCAAAGTAAGAGCATGATGAACAAATCATATTTGTGTGTTTTACATTTGTCTTCCTGTGTATGCGATTATAATTAGCTGCTCACTATGTTGATCACTATGTTGATCACTATGTTGATCACGTGTCTGCTGTCACCACTAGGGGGAGGAGTCAGGCCCAGGCTGGGGATGAGGGAGAAGTCTATTTGAACTGCTGTGAAACCAACCAAGCCTACAGCGACCTGTGCCCCGCCTACATGACATGAGATGATATCTACAGCACCTTGGGATGATTCCTACAGCACCTTGGGATGATTCCTACACCACCTTGGGATGATTCCTACACCACCTTGGGATGATTCCTACGCCACCTTGGGATGATTCCTACACCACCTTGGGATGATTCCTACACCACCTTGGGATGATTCCTATATTTTGTCATGAGAGAGGGTGATGGGATTTAACCAAGGACAGGAACAACATATGCTTATGTGACATGAATGTACCACTAAAATAACCTGCTTGATAAATCACATACTGTAGATAACAGAAGAGTTAAATCATCCTTTGCTCATTCTAAAACACTGTGGGGCAGTTTCCCAGACACAGATTAAACATAGTCCTGGACTTAAAAACTCTATCAAGAGGTACTCTATTGACCGTGCTTTTTCATCCAGGACTATGTTTAATCTGTGTCAGAGAAACTGTCCTTAAGAGAGTTTGTTAAATATTTAAAGAGAAGCTAGACTTGATCTCTAAAAAGTAAAGATGTTTGAAAAGTCTTATTTTTCTTGTTTGTCTACATTTTATCCAGGCTGTAACACATCCGGCCGTGATTGGGAGTCCAATAGGGCAGCGCACAATTGGCCCAGCGTCGTCCGGGTTTGGCCGGAGTAGGCCGTCATTGTAAATAAGAATTTGATCTTAACTGACTTGCCCAGTTAAATAAAGGTTCAATTTAAAAACACATACAAAACAATGATGTGATATAAAACTGATGTGATATTTCTCGGAATCTTTTAATTGAAGCTTTGAATTCAAAAACTATTGTGAAACAAAAAACAGGCATTTCAATAACAATATACACTACAGTTCAAAAGTTTGGGGTCACTTAGAAATGTCCTTGTTTTTGAAAGAAAAGACCATTTTATGTCCATTAAAATGACATCAAATTGATCAGAAACCCAGTGTAGACATTGTTAATGCTGTTAGGCCAGTTGTATTGCTTCCTTAATCAGAACAACTGTTTTCAGCTGTGCTAAGATAATTGCATAAGGGTTTTCTAATGATCAATTAGCCTTTTAAAATGATACACTTGGATATGCTGACACAACATGCCATTTGAACACAGGAGTGAGGGTTGCTGCTAATGGGCCTCTGTACGCCTATGTAGATATTCCATTTTTTTTTTAAATCAGCCGTTTCCAGCTATAATAGTCATTTACAACATTAACAATGTCTAAACTGCATTTCTAATCAACTTGATGTCATTTTAATGGATTAAAAATTAGCTTTTCTTTCAAAAACAAGGACATTTCTAAGTGACCCCGAACTTTTGAACGGTAGTATATCTGTTAGTTCATATTTACATTGAGAAGGCAGTACAGCGTATTACACAATATGTTTTAAATGCATCACATACACAGAGTTACAGTTACTGCAACATTTATAACAGAGGTCTATTAACTTCATAACCCACACGTCTCTGTTAATACTTCAGTAGCTGGCAGTTGAGAAGTCATCAAGTTCATCACATGGTTACCAGCCTCTTAAAAAGGGCAGTGAAGCTTATTATTCCCTCATTCTGTGCAATAAGTAGCTGTAACAATAATATCACTAACATTTCAACTATCCACTAGCACTTAACCCTAATCTTAAACATAACCCTTATCCTAACCTTAACCCTTAAGCTAACACTTATTCTAACCATAAGCGTAACCTTAGCAAGCAATTTCTTATCAACAGATAACTTATTCATAGTATGTACAGAATCTCTAGATGGGTTATCCAGACTGTCCAAAGAAAGTGTGACCGAAAGTACTTCTTGCCTCACAGTATTTCTTTTGCAATCTTACAAAAATTGCAAAAGGTATACAATTTCACATCGTACCACGTGAGAGTAGGCTAAAATAATCTGTAGGCTAAAATCAACACATCCTGCATAGCTCGTTTGGCAATTACAGTTTCACTTCATTTCAAAGGTTAGCTTATCACAAAATGCTTTAACTTTACGGAGAGACAGCATCCTGAAAAGGTCATTTTTATATATATGTGTCCATATTAGTTGCTCAAGACCAAGGATTTTTTTATTCCTAGCTCACGACCAGCTATTGTTCAGCACCCAATTTAGAAGGCTCCAACAGTGATAGGACTATTGTTGGTTAAGGGCTTGTAAGTAAGCAATTCACTGTTGTATTTGGCGCATGTGATATTTAAAATGTAATTTGATATCCATTTTATCTAAGCATCTAGTCTAGTGGCTTGGGACTGAGTTTGTAGAGCTATTTTGCAATCCTTTATAGAAGCTCCTGTTCCCTATAAAACGTCTGCATTTCTTCTCTGATTACACTCCTCTGATTACACTAGAAGAACAGGAAGAAACAGATGTGATGAAATTGAAGTCACTATAAAGTGTAAGATACATTGTGAGATACAATGTACAGTACAACTGAAATGTGAAACCAAAGAATCAATGGTCCAAAGATTTTAAAGCACTGATTATAGCTGGCACAGTGGCCAGGACAAATCCCTACAGGGAAGACATCTAGAGGGGAACCATACTCTGGGTGGGGCTGTGTGGTGGTGCATCTGTTCATGTGAATGTGTCTGAATGAACATGAGGCTACATAGCAGAGTGCATGTTCTGCACTGTGTGTGCCTTGTTAGGTGTGGGTGTGATGGAATGAAGCATCCTGAGGATGTGGTCAATAACAACAGTCAGCATTAGCATTAGACACAATATCTACAATACAATGTCATCTAGAGATTTAAACCTTGAGCTGCTTCTGTTCGCTATGGAGCCGCTGGCTCACATTCTTGCACTCCACCATAGAAATGTGTGTGATGGCTGTTTCCGAGCATCCTTTCCCCCTCCCCACCTTTTTCAGATGGTCCTTGATGTAGAGGCGGAACTTCCTGGTGGCGAAGCAGTACACTACAGGGTCCAGGAGGCAGTTGAGCCCCATCAGCATCAAGGTGACCTGGTGGGCATCGTTAAGCCACTGCCTGGTCCGCTGGCCCCAGTCCATTCTGCCCCAGCCCTCCTTGATCTCCAGTACAGCCAGAGTCCAGGGGCCCTGGACCACGTGGTGGGGGAGGAAGCACACCACGAACACCCCCACCACGGCACACAGCATATGCAGGGCCTGGCCCTTAACCCCCCGGAGCTGGGATGAACTGGAGCCCCGAGTCTGGGTAGGGGACTGTGTGAGCAGGGCACGGGCGATGAGCAGGTTACAGACTACTACGAGGAAGAAGACCAAGACGAAGCACCCCACGATGATGAGGTGGGTGGTGGCCACAGTCCGCTTCTCGTCGTCAGTCTTGTTGTGGTAGCCCTCAAAGCAGCGCGACACGTTTCCGTCGTCCACCTGGATGCCCGTCTCCAAGAGGTACGGCACGGACATGGACAGAGTGAGCGCCCAGATTACCATGGTGACAGCCACTCCGCGGCGCCAATGGTCAGACGAGGCGGCATCAAGCGGGCGCGTGATGGCCCAGTAACGGTTGACGCTGATGGCGGCGAGGAAGAGGATGGAGCAGTAGGTGTTGATGAAGAAGAACGCGCCGGTGACGCGGCACAGGAAGTCGCCGTAGCGCCAGTCACCGCGGTGGTGGTAGTAGCCAATCCAGAAGGGGAGGGCGCACACGAAGAGGAGGTCGGCAACAGTCAGGTTGGCCATGTAGATGCGGATCTCGCTCATGGCCTTGGCGTGGCGCAGGCGCTGCAGCACGAACAGCACGTAACTGTTGGCTATCAGACCAAGGGCGAACACAACACCGTAAAACACTGGGAAGAGGGTGTAACGGAACTCAGAGTCCAGAAAGGTTATTTTATCGACTGTCGATTGTTTCACTGTCGTGTTCACTGTCATGTCCTCTTCCATCTCCATGGTCGACTCCACTGTTGGTTCTGCTAAAGCAAGCAACTCCATCTGTGAGAAAAATACTTCATATTAGACTCATATTTCAAGAATCACTCTGTCATGTTCACTTTGGTACAACTCTTACTGTAGTCAGTAGGAGGACTCTGGACATGTCTATTGTCACTCTCAGGTGAAATGAATAGCTATAGGCCTATCCAGTCTGTGCAGTTGTTGATTCACTGAATCCACTCCTGATAAACACACAAAGTGTATCATACCACCATATTTGAGAGTTTCACAACTTACTGTAAATGTAAATCAAATACAGTTGTATCTATAGAAACCATAAAACACACCTATGGTAACAGTCAGCTATGACACATACAGGAAGTGTCTTACAACACTTGTGTTACCAGCCTTTTCTGGTCTGCTATTAAGCAACAACACGTGCCGCATTCACATGCTAGTCAGAACTCTGACATTTCCGACTTGCTGATTCGTTGAACACGACTAGCATGTGACCATGGCAACTGCACTTTGTTTATGATGATTGCTGGTGATGACCATATTTCCAGTCACATCTAGACAAATGTCATTAGTATAGCAGACAATAACAAAAGGAGTGCCACTTTATATTAACAACAAATTAGACTATACATCTTTATAGAGATTTCATGAAGTCTTCATAAACCCTACTTAGTGGCTTTACATTGCATTTATTAGCAAAGTCATATAAATGGTGCTACATAAAAGATGCTATGATACAACATTCCCGGGGCCACCAATACATCAAATGTATGACTGTAAAACACACATGACTGTAAGTCACTTTGGATAAAAACGTCTGCTTAATGGCATATATTATATTATCTTACATATATATATTTCTATATTATTATATGACATGACATGATATCTTGACTGGTGCTTTGCCAAATATTATATAACTATTTTGTCACCCTAGTGACATTCACTTAGGAATGGGAAGCCACTGAGACCAAGCGGAAAGGGAGATTGAACTGAATTTACCCTGGCCAGTTCCATAGTATGGGATTCCCACATTCTGGATGAACTACATCACTAAAAATGGTCCTGGTTACAGTAAATCCCACACTATTTTCAAGAAAAAGGACAATAAAGACTTAATATGTGAAATATTCACACTCATTCATACTTGAAACGAAAAAGAAACCTGTTACAGCCCGAGATTAGAATAGGTTAGAATATAATTTTTCCAGAGGGAACTTCCATTGTGTCATGTCTGATAAGATAAATAAAAAGAATACAGTAAAGTAAACTTACAACAGCAACATTAACACATGACCAGTGGTGTAAAATAACTAAGTAAAAATACTTTGAAGTACTACTTATGTCATTTTTTGGGGGGTATCTGTACTTTGATTTACTGTTTATAGTTTTTACAAATTTTAATCCACTACATTCCTAAAGAAAAGATGTACTTTTTACTCACATACATTTTTTTCCTGACACCCAAAGGTACTTGTTCCCTTTCGAATGCTCACGCAGGACAGCATGATGGAAAATTCAAGCACATATCAATAATGCATTTTTATCCCTACTGCCTCTGACCTGAGTGACTGGACGTGCTCCTCTATTCCCCTATTGTTCCCGCATATCGTTTTTCAATAGGAAAAGTAAAAAATGCTTTATAGCGTTTCTCTACAAACAATAGTGGGACCTTATTTTTCATAAAACATATCTACCGCTTCTTACATGTGCTTTCAATGAGAATGACAGATCTATAACTCTATAACTGTATAATTATACGTATGTGAATTTGTTTGGGTAGCCCAATAATTTACATATTGCAGCTTTAACTCTGGCTCTAGTAGAGACTCATTACTAATGCAATGAAAGATGTTAGACGTGTACATTTGTTTAAACTTTTAAACAATAAATAATTATAAACATTTTCACGGGTAGGCTAATAAAGAAATGCAAAACATATTTGACATTTCAAGCAAAAAGTTCATGTGGATCCTAGCATTTGGCTACTTTTTCTGTTAAAAAAACAGTTATGTTTTCTATGAAATTACTAAGAAATTTGCGCTTACCCGAGCGCGTGGCTCCTTCCTCGTTTCGTTCTGTATTTCTCTGTGTGTGTGTGTTCTAGATAAACGCTATTAGGTTACCTTGAAACCAGCATATGTTAGGCTACATCGTAAACATCTCTATAGCCTAATACATGTGCGCGAATATACATACTACAATAATGTTTCTAGAAACAAGAGAAATTCCTGAAATTAATCGACCATGAAGATCTGAGGCGGGCGTCTGACAACTCCGGCTAGGTGTACTTAACAGACTGGTTGCGCTACCTGCTATAAGGGGTGATAAGAGACATATATAAGCCTAGGCAACTGTACCACAATGTGGCTGTTGCCTAGCATTGAACGTCTGACTGACATGACATGTTACCAACGCCTTACTAACATCTGAGTGACGCCTGTGTTGCGTGTTAATGAATGCCATAATGTCCCTAGTTTATATATATATATATATATATATATATTAATTAAATCTCAAACATAAATGTTAGAAACTTAAAAATGTTCCCATGCAAGCACACATTCCCAAAGTAGCCACCTTGATCTATGGTGTAGCCTACGTCGTGTGTATTTCCTGTTATCGCTAATGGCCTGGAAAAGATTATGTCCAATCTATAGGTAATTTGTCTTTCTTTCAACACCTCATGGTATGGTATGTTATCTTATCTCGCTGTATACAGATCTAAATGTTGTTAGCCAATCACAGACTATGTTGTTAACAGTTCCCAGTAGCCTACATCAGACAACCAATAAGAGTTGTGTCCATGGCTTTCAGTCGAATAGAGGAGTTCATAGGCGCTATTCGGAATCCTTGGGATGTCCATTCAGTCGAACAGAGGAGTTCATAGATTTTCCCAAAGGATCTGTGCTCTTCGGGATCCTTGGGATGTCCCTACCTCTATCAAGTATAAATGTGAAATGGTTCACTTTCGTGTTAGTTTAACTTCTCTAGGGTAGGGGGCAGCATTCGGAATTTTGGATGAAATGCATGCCCAAATTAACTTCTTGACGCACGGATCCCTTTAGTGGGATCATTGTTGTAAACAACCGCTGAATTGCAGAGCGCCAAATTAAAAAAAAATACAAAAAATATTTATAATCATGAAATCACAAGTGAAATATACCAAAACACAGCTTAGCTTGTTGTTAATCCAGCTATCGTGTCAGATTTTGAAAATATGCTTTACAGCGAAAGCAATCCAAGCGTTTGTGAGTTTATCAATCACTAGACAAAACAGTAAGAACAGCTAGCCGAAAATTAGCTTGGTCACGAAAGTCAGAAAAGCAATAAAATGTGGTTGATAACCCTTTAAATGGAGGAGGGGCAGGCAATGGAACAGGGATTATTCCAAATAAAAGGCACTTCCGGGTTGGATTTCCTCAGGTTTCCGCCTGCAAAATCAGTTCTGTTATACTCACAGACAATATTTTGACAGTTTTGGAAACTTTAGAGTGTTTTCTATCATACTCTGTCAATTATATGCATATTCTAGCATCTGGGCCTGAGAAATAGTCAGTTTACCTTGGGAACGTTATTTTTCCAAACATAAAAATAGTGCCCCTAGCTGAAAGAGGTTAAAGTAGCACGTGACGCGTAACACATTTAGACCTTTTTAAGGCGTTCATGGTAAGATCATTCATAATAAACTTACACACAAACTGACACGTGACGTGTCAGTGACACGTTATGCGACGTGAACACCACGTGAACACTACGTCTACATAACGTGTATGTGTCACTTGACGTGAACGCGTCGGTAGTTTGCCTTAGAAACAAACTTGTCTCCATTGACAGTCCATGTTAATTTATGGCGTTATTTTATGGAGCTAGGAAGGTGACTTGGTGAGAGGTATCAGTAGCTTCACAAGGCTTAATTCTGGCATGAATCACCCCCCATAGCCTGCCCTATATCAAGAGGTTTGAACAAGCATCAACTTCAATGGAAAAACCCAAGTATTGTTCACGTGCAGTAGGTGCACCCCTGGTGGTATTTAGAATTGAACAACTAAGGATCCTAAGTTACGGTGGATAGGGGGTCTTATCTTTAGAAAATAACAGAAAGGCCTGCACAATGTTAGGCTTATACTACTACAGTAATTACCACCTTTTAATCTGGAATCCTTAATTGGTGAAACTGCCACATCCATTTGGGGTATTACAACAACAAATAACTTAGTAAAAATAACAAACACTGTTTTCCCCCTCAGACATCATTGCACGCATGATAGGACAGCTGAATATGCGCAGTATTTTTGTTTTTACCATGTTGCTGAATGCTCTTCTCCTCTGTTTTCATCAACAACTGTCACGTTCCTGACCTGTTTTCTCTTGTTTTGTATGTCTTTATTGGTCAGGGCGTGAGTGTTGGGTGGGTAGTCTATGTTTTGTATTTCTATGTTGGGTTTTGTGTTCGGCCTGGTATGATTCTCAATTAGAGACAGGTGTGTATCGTTTGTCTCTGATTGAGAGTCATACTAAGGCAGCCAGGGTTTCACTGGGGTTTTGTGGGTGTTTGTTCCTGTGTCAGTGTTTGGGCCACACAGGACGGTTGAAGGTTAGTCACGTTTGTTGTTTTGTAGTTTTGTAGTGTCTTGTTTGCTGTTTTCATTAAAAGTATGATTAATCACCAATCCGCATCTTGGTCCGATCCATGCTCCTCCTCGTCTGAGGAGGAGAACAACAATGACTGCCTTTACAGAAACACCCACCACAACAGGACCAAGCGGATTGGAGCCGGAGGAAAGGAACTAAAGCAATGGAGAGAAGAGGAATGGAGTTGGGAACAAATATTCAACGGAGAAGGACCCTGGGCTAAGGTTGGTGTGAATCGCTGCTCGCGGGAGGAGAAGAAGGCAGCCACAGCCCAGGAGCGGTGGATTGAGGAGGCAGCACGTATGAGAGGCTGGAAGCCCGAGAGGCTCACCCAAAAATTTCTTGGGGGGGGGGGGCTAAAGGGGAGTGTGGCGAAGCCGGGTTGGATACCTGAGCCAACTCCCCGGGCTTGCCGTGGAGTAAGAGGGCGTCGTACTGGTCAGACACCGTGTTATGCGGTAAAGCGCACGGTGTCCCCAGTACGCGTGCTTAGCCCAGTGCGGGCTATTCCACCTTGCCGCACTGGGAGGGCTAGGTTGGGCATCGAGCCGAGTGCCATGAAGCCGGCCCAACGTATCTGGTCTCCAGTACGTCTCCTCGGGCCGGCGTACATGGCACCAGCCTTACAGGTGGTGTCCCCGGTTTGCCTGCATAGCCCAGTGCGGGCTATTCCACCTCGCCGCACTGGCAGGGCTACGGGGACCATTCAACCTGGTAAGGTTGGGGAGGCTCGGTGCTCAAGAGCACGTGTCCTCCTTCACGGTCCAGTATATCCGGCGCCACCTTCCCACCCCAGCTCAGTACCACCAGTGCCTACACCACGCACCAGGCTTCCAGTGCATCTCCAGAGCCCTGTTCCTCTTCCACGCACTCTCCCTATGGTGCGTGTCTCCAGCCCAGTGCCTCCAGTTCCGGCACCACGCACCAAGCCTCCTGTGAGTCTCCAGAGCCCTGGACGCACTGTTCCTTCTCCCCGCACTCGCCCTGAGGTGCGTGCCCTCAGCCCGGTACCTCCAGTTCCGGTACCACGCACCAGGCCTATAGTGCGTCTCAGCCGGCCAGAGTCTGCCGTCTGCCCAGCGGTGCCTGAACTGCCCGTCTGCCCAGCGGCGCCTGAACTGCCCGTCTGCCAAGCGCCATCTGAGCCATCCGTCTCCATAGCGCCATCTGAGCCATCCGTCTCCCCAGCGCCATCTGAGCCATCCGTCTCCCCAGAGCCGTCTGAGCCATCCGTCTCCCCAGCGCCATCTGAGCCATCCGTCTCCCCAGTGCCGTCTGAGCCATCCGTCTCCCCAGTGCCGTCTGAGCCGTCCGTCTCCCCAGTGCCGTCTGAGCCGTCCGTCTCCCCAGTGCCGTCTGAGCCGTCCGTCTCCCCAGTGCCGTCTGAGCCGTCCGTCTCCCCAGTGCCGTCTGAGCCGTCCGTCTGCCCAGTGCCGTCTGAGCCGTCCGTCTGTCCCGAGCCATTAGAGCCGCCCGTCTGTCCCGAGCCGTCAGAGCCGATAGTCAGTCAGGAGCCGCTAGAGCCAGTCGTCAGTCAGGATCTGCCAGGGCCGCCAACCAGACAGGATCTGCCAGAGACGCCAACCAGACAGGATCTGCCAGAGACGCCAACCAGACAGGATCTGCCGGAGCCGTCAGACAGTCATGAGCTGCCCTACAGTCATGAGCTGCCCTACAGTCATGAGCTGCCCTACAGTCATGAGCTGCCCTACAGTCATGAGCTGCCCTACAGTCATGAGCTGCCCTACAGTCAGGAGCTGCCCTACAGTCAGGAGCTGCCAGTCAGTCCGGAGCTGCTGCCCCTTATCCCGGAGCTGCTGCCCCTTATCCCGGAGCTGCTGCCCCTTATCCCGGAGCTGCTGCCCCTTATCCCGGAGCTGCTGCCCCTTGCCCCTTATCCCGATGCTGCCCCTTTATTTAGGTGGGTTGAGTTGGAGGGTGGTCATTGGGAGGGGGATACGGAAGCGGGGAGTGACTATGGTGGGGTGGGGACCTCGTCCACCGCCAGAGCCGCCACCGTGGACAGACGCCCACCCAGACCTTCCCCTAGACTTTGTGCTGGTGCGCCCGGAGTTCTCACCTTAAGGGGGGGGTTCTGTCACGTTCCTGACCTGTTTTCTTTTGTTTTGTATGTCTTTATTGGTCAGGGCGTGAGTGTTGGGTGGGTAGTCTATGTTTTGTATTTTTATGTTGGGTTTTGTGTTCGGCCTGGTATGATTCTCAATTAGAGACAGGTGTGTATCGTTTGTCTCTGAGAGTCATACTAAGGCAGCCAGGGTTTCACTGGGGTTTTGTGGGTGTTTGTTCCTGTGTCAGTGTTTGGGCCACACAGGACGGTTGAAGGTTAGTCACGTTTGTTGTTTTGTAGTTTTGTAGTGTCTTGTTTGCTGTTTTCATTAAAAGTATGATTAATCACCAATCCGCATCTTGGTCCGATCCATGCTCCTCCTCGTCTGAGGAGGAGAACAACAATGACTGCCTTTACAACAACACAAAAACAATAATAAAGGCGCTTAGGCCTGGGGGCCCTAATGCCGATTCGATATTTAAAACAGGCTAGATAGTATGGGTATTATACAGTCAGCCACAGTTGCAGTACACAAAAGTGTCTTACCCAGTAGGCTACTTAATTTGAGCCAGATCCTGTTTCGTTCCAGAACCAAGTTGTCCAGATCTGGAACATCTAGCATGAACATTTTTTTTCACTGTTTGCAATCTATAATTTCCAATAAAAGCTATCAGTGTTAATTCGAGTTCCTTCCTCTGTAATTGTCCTGCCCTCTATAAAACGTAATTGTGAAAAAGTGACTGATAGTCTAAGAATTAATTAGTGTTGGGTCAGCCCAGGTTTATGGTTTGCGCAACATTGTAGCCTAGAAATACCACTTCCTGCCCTGCAGGACACCGACAGCACCCGATGACACATGAATGACAAAAATATAAATCAAGGACATCAACCACCCGAGCCACGGCCTATTCACACAAATACCTTATTTTCATAAGTTTTCAGACCTTTTGCTATGAGACTCGAATTAGAGCTCAGGTGCATCCTGTTTCCATTGATCATCCTTGAGATGTTTCTACAACTTGATTGGAGTCAACTTGTAGTAATTTCAATTGATTGGACATGATTTGGAAAGGCACACACCTGTCTATCTAAACTCACCAAAAAATGAATCATCCTCTCACTGTCAACTGCGTTTATTTTCAGCAAACTTAAAATGTGTAAATATTTATGGACTGCACCAGATTTGCCAGTTCTTGCTGTGAGATGTTACCCCACTCTTCCACCAAGGCACCTGCAAGTTCCCGGACATTTCTCGGGGGAATGGCCCGAGCCCTCACCCTCCGATCCAACAGGTCCCAGACGTGCTCAATGAGATTGAGATCCAGGCTCTTCGCTGGCCATGGCAGGACACTGACATTCCTGTCTTGCAGGGAATCACACACAGAACAAGCAGTATGGCTGGTGGCAATGTCATGCTGGAGGGTCATGTCAGGATGAGCCTGCAGGAAGGGTACCACATGAGGGAGGAGGATGTCTTCCCTGTAACGCACAGCATTGAGATTGCATGCATTGACAACAAGCTCAGTCCGATGATGCTGTGACACACCGCCCCAGACCATGACGGACCCTCCACCTCCAAATCGATCCCGCTCCAGAGTACAGGCCTCGGTGTAACGCTCATACCTTTGATGATAAACGAGAATCCGACCCTCAACCCTGGTGAGACAGAACCGCGATTCGTCAGTGAAGAGCACTTTTTACCAGTCCTGTCTGGTCCAGCGGCGGTGGGTTTGTGCCCATAGGTGATGTTGTTGCCGGTGATGTCTGGTGAGGACCTGCCTTACAACAGGCCTACAAGCCCTCAGTCCAGCCTCTCTCAGCCTATTGCGGACAGTCTGAGCACTGATAGAGGGATTGTTTGTTCCTGGTGTAACTCGGGCAGTTGTTGTTGCCATCCTGTACCTGTCCCGCAGGTGTGATGTTCGGATGTACCGATCCTGTGCAGGTGTTGTTACACGTGGTCTACCACTGCGAGGACAATCAGCTGTCCGTCCTGTCTCCCTGTAGCTCTGTCTTATGCGTCTCACAGTACGGACATTGCAATTTATTACCCTGGCCACATCTGCAGTTCTCATGTCTCCTTGCAGCATGCCTAAGGCACGTTCACGCAGATGAGCAGGGACGCTGGGCATCTTTCTTTTGGTGTTTAACAGAGTCAGTAGAAAGGCTTCTTTAGTGTCCTAACTTTTCAAAACTGTGACCTTAATTGCCTACCGTCTGTAAGCTGTTAGTGTCTTAACGACCATTCCACAGGTGTATGTTCATTAATTGTTTATGGTTCATTGAACAAGCATGGGAAACAGTGTTTAAACCCTTTACAATGAAGATCTGTGAAGTAATTTGGATTTTTATGAAATATCTTTGAAAGACAGGGTCCTGAAAAAGGGACGTTTCTTTTTTTGCTGGGTTTATATAAGGTCACACACACAGTTGTCCTTGAGTGACTCACACAAGTCAACAAAGTCAGTTTTTTAACATCCATTGCGAATTAAAGTTCCTCAGTATTTGAAAAATCGTTCCAACATTCCCGGCCTCAATAATCACCAAGCCTCTGTGTGAACGAGCAAAATATCATGATCTGATGATCCCCTATATACAGCTGTCTGTCCCAAGCTCACTTGCACAGGAAACTCTGAGGGCCCGGAATAGGCTAGTTGATACAATGTTGCAAGTTTCAGCCAAACCCAGTGATGATTTGATACAATGTTGCACTTCTCTAGCAATAGCTCAAGTGAAGACTGTGAGAGAGAAATGTGGTTTTTACCTGCTTTGTTTAATATTAATAGTTAACAATTATATATTTAATAATAGTAAGAGATTTTCATAACTACCGATGCTGTGCTTTTGAGAAAGGATGGTTCCCCTCTAGCTCACTGCAGCTGGTCTGGGTATATCGTCAAGGACATGGTGTGACTCTAGATAGAGATAACGTGAGGAATAGAATAGACATGTTATTGTTTCTAATCATCTTTGCTTCTGAGAAACTTGGTCACGTGGCCAAAGACAAAGAGCCTTTGAGAGTGACTGCAGCTCTTCAGTCCATCCTGTTCTTTTTGTATCTTTCATGGGAATAACTGTGTGGAGAACAGAGGCTTGAGAAAAGGGCCTAACGGAACTGGCGTTATCACTTGTTTGTGCATTATGATCTCACACACCCAATAGTTTATTAGGCCCTGCTCTACCGGGAGGGGTGGTACCAGCCATGACAAAGCATTTTTATGTCTACTGTATAAGACTTCTGCATTTTCGGTATTGTTGAACTCTCGGTACTACACTCAAGAGTGTGTGGCCGACCGGCTTCATTATTGCAATTCTTATTAATAAAAGTGACTGTTTGAAGAAATGACAAGAAGTCTCTCTCACTTGTTAGAATTTCCATGACAAGACAGATAGGAAGGGAGGCAGACAGGTGGAGTGGAGAGATGGATGTGATTGAAACAGTGGCGAACCATCATTCAGGGCAGAGCCCCACCTGTTTTGAGCCCCATATTTTTTGCACAAAAAAATAAAAAAAATAAAAATATATATGTATATATCTTTTTTAGTTTTTGGGGGGGCCTGTTTTTCATGTTATTTTGGCATTAATACATGTTACATATCAGTTTGTAAACAATGTAAAAAAATATATATGTATCATTGAATTAAAAAAGCATCATACAAACAGGATATTTTCTGCTGTTTTTTTTGTCGGGTTTAGACCTAAGTATTTTTAATCAAGAATCATATCACCTCAACCCTACCTGTCACCTTGGACCCACTCCAATTTGCTTACCGCCCCAATAGGTCCACAGACGATGCAATCGCCATCACACTGTACACTGCCCTATCCCATCTGTACAAGAGGAATACCTATGTAAGAATGCTGTACATTGACTACAGCTCAGCATTCAACACCATAGTACCCTCCAAACTCATCATGAAGCTTGAGACCCTGGGTCTCGACACCGCCCTGTGCAACTGGGTCCTGGACTTCCTGAGAGGCCGCCCCCAGGTGGTGAAGGTAGGAAACAACATCTCCACTCCGCTGATCCTCAACACTGGGGATCCACAAGGGTGAGTTCTCAGCCCTCTCCTGTACTCCCTGTTCACACACGACTGCGTGGCCGTGCACGCCTCCAACTCAATCATCAGGTTTGCAGACAACAATACAGTGATAGGCTTGATTACCAACAACGACGAGACAGCCTACAGGGAGTAGATGAGGGCCCTCGGAGTGTGGTGTCAGGAAAATAACCTCTCACTCCATGTCAACAAAACAAAAGAGATGATCGTGGACTTCAGGAAACAGCAAAGGGAGCATCCCCATCCACATCGACGGGACAGCAGTGGAGAAGGTGGAAAGTTTTAAGTTCCTCTGTGTACATATCACCGATAAACTGATATGGTCCACACACACAGACAGTGTGGTGAATAAGGCGCAACAGCGCCTCTTCAACCCCAGGAGGCTGAAGAAATCTGGCTTGTCACCAAAAACCCTCACTAACTTTTACAGGTGCAAATTGAGAGCATCCTGTCGGGCTGTATCACCGCCTGGTACAGCAGCTGCACCACCCACAACCACAGGGTTCTCCAGAGGGTGGTGCGGTCTGCACAACGCATCACCGGGGGCAAACTACCTGCCCTCCAGGACACCTACAGTGGGGAGAACAAGTATTTGATACACTGCCGATTTTGCAGGTTTTCCTACTTACAAAGCATGTAGAGGTCTGTAATTTTTATCATAGGTACACTTCAACTATGAGAGACGGAATCTAAAACAAAAATCCAGAAAATCACATTGTATAATTTTTAAGTAATTAATTTGCATTTTATTGCATGACATAAGTATTTGATACATCAGAAAAGCAGAACTTAATATTTGGTACAGAAACCTTTGTTTGCAATTACAGAGATCATACGTTTCCTGTAGTTCTTGACTAGGTTTGCACACACTGCAGCAGGGATTTTGGCCCACTCCTCCCTACAGATCTTCTCCAGATCCTTCAGGTTTCGGGGCTGTCGCTGGGCAATACGGACTTTCAGCTCCCTCCAAAGATTTTCTATTGGGTTCAGGTCTGGAGACTGGCTAGGCCACTCCAGGACCTTGAGATGCTTCTTACGGAGCCACTCCTTAGTTGCCATGGCTGTGTGCTTCGTGTCGTTGTCATGCTGGAAGACCCAGCCACGACCCATCTTCAATGCTCTTACTGAGGGAAGGAGGTTGTTGGCCAAGATCTCGCGATACATGGCCCCATCCATCCTCCCCTCAATACGGTGCAGTCGTCCTGTCCCCTTTGCAGAAAAGCATCCCCAAAGAATGATGTTTCCACCTCCATGCTTCACGGTTGGGATGGTGTTCTTGGGGTTGTACTCATACTTCTTCTTCCTCCAAACACGGCGAGTGGAGTTAGACCAAAAAGCTCTATTTTTGTCTCATCAGACCACATGACCTTCTCCCATTCCTCCTCTGGATCATCCAGATGGTCATTGGCAAACTTCAGACGGGCCTGGACATGCACTGGCTTAAGCAGGGGGACCTTGCGTGCGCTGCAGGATTTTAATCCATGACGGCGTAGTGTGTTACTAATGGTTTTCTTTGAGACTGTGGTCCCAGCTCTCTTCAGGTCATTGACCAGGTCCTGCCGTGTAGTTCTGGGCTGATCCCTCACCTTCCTCATGATCATTGATGCCCCACGAGGTGAAATCTTGCATGGAGCCCCAGACCGAGGGTGATTGACCGTCATCTTGAACTTCTTCCATTTTCTAATAATTGCGCCAACAGTTGTTTCCTTCTCACCAAGCTGCTTGCCTATTGTCCTGTAGCCCATCCCAGCCTTGTGCAGGTCTACAATTTTATCCCTGATGTCCTTACACAGCTCTCTGGTCTTGGCCATTGTGGAGAGGTTGGAATCTGTTTGATTGAGTGTGTGGACAGGTGTCTTTTATACAGGTAACGAGTTCAAACAGGTGCAGTTAATACAGGTAATGAGTGGAGAACAGGAGGGCTTCTTAAAGAAAAACTAACAGGTCTGTGAGAGCCGGAATTCTTACTGGTTGGTAGGTGATCAAATACTTATGTCATGCAATAAAATGCAAATTAATTATTTAAAAATCATACAATGTGATTTTCTGGATTTTTGTTTTAGATTCCGTCTCTCACAGTTGAAGTGTACCTATGATAAAAATGACAGACCTCTACATGCTTTGTAAGTAGGAAAACCTGCAAAATCGGCAGTGTATCAAATACTTGTTCTCCCCACTGTATAAGCACCAATGTCACAGGAAGGCAAAAAAGATAATCAAGGACAATAACCACCCGAGCCACTACCTGTTCACCCCACTTCCATCCAGAAGGCGAAGTCAGTACTGGTGCATCAGAGCTGGGACAGCGAGATTGAAAACAGCTTCAATCTCAAGGCCATCAGATTGGTAAACAGCCACCACTAGCACAGAGAGGCTGCTGTCTACCTACAGACTTCATATAATTGGTTTTATCTCTATTTCTGACTTGTGTAACTCTTCTACTTGGCTGGTTACTGTTTGTAATGATTTGTCTGCTGGGCTATGTTCTCAAATAATCGTAAGGTATGCTTTCTCCGTAAAGCATTTTTTAAATCTGACACCGTGGTTGGATTCACAAGAAGTTAATCTTTAAACCTATGTAAAATATGTTTTGTTTTCTGAATTTTTATAATGAGTATTTCTGTATTTGAATTTGGCGCCCTGCAGTTTCACTGGCTGTTGAAGAGGTGGGACGCTAACGTCTCACGTACCCTAGAGAGGTTAATAAATGGAACACAAGTCACTTTAATAATGCCACTTTAAGAATGTTTTCATATCTCGCATAACTCATCTCATATGTATATATTGTATCCTTCACTATCTATTCTTTACTATCTTTTGCATCTTAGCCGCTCTGGTCACTGCTCATCCATATATTTTATACTTATTCTCATCCCATTCCTTTACAAGATTGTGTGTATTAGGTTTTGTTGTGGAATTTGTTAGATGTTAGGTTTCGTTGTGGAATTGTTCGATATTACCTGTTAGATACTGCTGCACTGTCTGATCTAGAAGCATAAGCATTTTTCTACACTCACAATAACATCTGCTAACCATGTGTATGTGACCAATAACATCTGCTAACCAGTGTATGTGACCAATAAAAAATGTATTTGATTATAAAGATTATTTATTTTTTCCATGTGTTCCAGTACCTCAGAGCCCCTCATGGGCACCCGCCCCCCCCCACCCCCCCCTCATGCTAATTTTTTGTTCCGGCACCTCCAGATTTACAAATGAAGCACTTGTATTACCCCTTCAGAGCCCTGTCAGTCATTGTATCTAGAGCACTGTATAGGAATTTGAGAGGGGTTACTTTTACTGAGCCCCCTGACGCAGTTCAGCTGGTGGATAGGCAGACTATAGCTTTAAGCCATTGATATTTGGCTGAATTATTCCCCAGAGAAGCAGAAGAATAATAGCCATTAATGACCAATGGAACAAGAAAGCTATTTGTTCTTGTAACATATACGATAGGAGTCAGGAAGCAGGTGCAGAAGGTAATTTTAACAATGAGAATAGGCAGAGACGTATACCTAAAACAGGAGACGTATACTGAATGTACAACAAAACCTGCTTGAAGACTGAGACTACTGAGGGCTAAATAAATGGGAAGTAATCAAGGTAACGATGAAGTCCAGGTGTGCATAATGATGGGGAGTATATGTGCGTAATGATGGTTGCCAGTTGTGCGTAATGTGGGTTGCAAGGACCGGTGGTTAGTAGACTGGCGACGTTGAGCGCCGGAGAGAGGGAACGGGCGTAGACGTGACAGTACACCCCCCAACGCGTGACTCCAGCCGCAGGACGACGTGGCCAGGAGGACAGCCCCGAGAGCGAGGAGCGGGCCAGTCTGGACGGAGGAGATGAAAATCTTGGGGACCAGGACGTCGGCCACCGGAACCCAACAGTGCACCTCTGGACAGTACCCCTCCCAGTCCACCAGGTACTGAAGCTGACTCCCATGATGTCGGGAGAGAACCACCGGTATATGGAGGGAAACATGAAAATAGGGTGAGCTCTGGTAGTTGGTAAGTTTCCTCATTAACCCTCTGGAGGACCTTGAAGGGCCCCACAAACTGGGAGCTCAGCTTCCGGCAGGGCAGGTGGAGCAGGAGGTTCCTGCTGGAGAGACATATATTATAATGTTTTCACCTTTATTAAACCAGGTAGGCCAGTTGAGAACAAGTTCTCATTTACAACTGCGACCTGTCCAAGATAAAGCAAAGCAGTCCGACAAAAACAACACAGAGTTACACATGGGATAAACAAACGTACAGTCAATAGCACAACAGAAAAAATTTAAATATACAGTGTGTGCAAATGTAGTAAGATTAGGGAGGTAAGGCAATAAATAGGCCATAGTGGCGAAATAATTACAATTTTGCATTAACACTGGAGTGATAGATGTGCAGATGATGATGTGCAAGTAGAGGTACTGGGGTGCAAAAGAGCAAAAATAAATAACAATATGGGATGAGGTAGTTGGGTGGTCTATATACAGATGGGCTGTATACAGGTGCAGTAATCGGTAAGCTGCTCTGAGAGCTGATGCTTAAAGTTAGTGACGGAGATATAAGTCTCGAGCTTCAGTGATTTTTGCAATTCGTTTCAGTCATTGGCAGCAGAGAACTGGAAGGAAAGGCAGCCAAAAGAGGAATTGGCTTTGGGGATGACCAGTGAAATATACCTGCTGGAGCGCGTGCTACGGGTGGGTGTTGCTATGGTGACCAGAGAGCTGAGAAAAGGCGGGGCTTTACCTAACAAAGACTTATAGATGACCTGGAGCCAGTTGGTTTGGCAACGAATATGAAACGGGGGCCAGCCAACGAGAGCATACAGGTCGCAGTGGTGGGTAGAATATGGGGATTTGGTGACAAAACGGATGGCACTGTGATAGGCTACATCTAATTTGCTGACTAAGATGTGATCACCAGGATAGAAAACGGGAACCTCACTGTGGTGGTGGTCTGCCTGATCCTTCTGATGGTGCGCTGGAACCTCACATGGGTGGCGTTCCACACCTCTTCTGTGCGTCGGAACAACTCGTCCACTGCAGGGGCCTCGGTCTGGCTCGGAGTCTTCAGAGCCAGGGCCGGCTGATATACCAGGACGCACAGGAAGGGAGTTAGCCCGGTGGAGGAGTGACGAAGTGAGTTCTGGTTTATTCCGCCCAGGGAAGAAACCAGGCCCACTCCCCGTGCCGGTCCTGGGAGTGACTCCTTAGGAACCTTCCTAGCCCCTGGTTGGTCCTCTTCACCTGCCCATTGGACTGAGGCCGGTACCCGGATTTGAGGCTGACCTTGGCCCCCAGCTTCTCCACAGATTCTCTAAATCCTGCCATTTTATCCCTCTCTCTGGTCTACCGACCGCTCTCCAGGTCACTGAGACACTATTCTTGCAGGTCTTCCGGCACTATGGCCTTCCCGGAGGACACACGTCGCAGGTCTGGAAAGCCTTTATGGAGAAGCTAGGGGCCAAGGTCAGCCTCAAGGTCAGCCTCAAGGTCAGCACCACAGGTCACAAAGTGGTGTGGCAAAAAAAAGATTCTCGGGCCCGTAGTTTTTCCTGATCTTGTAACATAACCTGGTAAAATTCCGGACCTTACACAGTATGACATGATTAATCTGTTGTAAAAAGGTTTAATATGTGCTATGATGGGACGAGAGCTTTTCTAATCAGGTCACATGTCTTTTTTAAAGAACTCCTGGAAAAACTCCTGGCCTTGGAGCAACCTTGTACTTGTTCATATTAATTATTTTTAAAGGGGGTTTCCTGTACACAGACTGAGAAAGCAACAAGATGTTATAACTCACAGGGCTGAGCTTGCTTTATGCAGGTTTGCATAGTGTACTCACAGTCTTTGTTCATTGATAATTCCAGTTAATCATTTTAGATTGAAAAAGTCTATGTAGCCTTGTCAGCCCAAGTTTGAATATAAACCAAATATAAATACACAATGTTACCAGTTTGTTTACCCTGGTGTAACGATCTGGGTGTCGTGGGTCTGAAGTCAGGTGCAGGAAACAGAGAGTTCAAAATAATGCTCTTTATTGCACAAACGGCTGACACAGGCCACCTCACAAAACCACTGGGTGCCGAACAAAACAAACGCCCCAAACACAGCGAATAAAACAGTAGAGCAAAAACCCACGAACAGGAACAAACACGTTCGTCTCCAACGTACACAAATGTTACACCAAACAATCCCGCACAAAGAAACAGGCGGGCCGGCTGACTAATAAAGCCCTACCAATCACCACAACTCATAACAGGTGTAATCAATAAACATACATGGAGGGGGAGAAAGAATCAGTGGCAGCTAGTAGGCCGGCGACGACGACCGCCGAGCGCCACCCGAACAGGAAGGGGAGCCACCTTCGGTCGGAGTCGTGACACCTGGCCAGAGGGACAGGGTGCATAGTAGACTAGCTAGACTAGCCTGCTGTTGTTACAGTTGATCAGACTGAAAATAGTCTTGTTTCCAAGCAATACAGATCGCTAATGTTTAGGTGTATAGGCTCACTAGGCTGCTACATTTATGTAAGAGTTTTTGCTTGTGTCTGTCAAGAGTGGTGTTATCATGAGGTTAAATAAATACAGACGGAAAGTGGAGGGCGCGACTTGAGCGTTGTGCCCCCCGTGCGACGTGATTAAAAAAAAATCTGATTGGTCATGACAGGCAATGAGCATGCAACAGCACTCTGACGTGAAGGAGTGAGGCTAATCGGTCCCACCCCAAAAACATAACTTTGCCACTCTTTTTAACATTTTGCATCAATATATTTTATTAAACTAGATCAAAAGTGCTGTGGCTGATTGAAAAGTGCTGTGTCTAATGCCGCCTCGCCACACGTTTTAGGGCGGGCCTGATGAGAAGAAGCTGTGGTATGTCCTATAAAACTATGGAAGAACATCACTCCTTAAAGCTACAGTCTGCAATTAAAAAACAACAAAGTGGCCGCCCTACCACTTATTTTGGTATACCGCTGAGGGATAGGGATAGGGAAAAGTAGGCTAACCCCTCTCAAATTAATGAACAGAGCACCAAAAATGTATCTACCAATCCCATACTGTAGCTTTAATTGTGACAGTCTTATAATAAGGACATTCACCAGCTGATACAAGCTATATTCATATGGCTTCAGATCAAAACGACCTGACGTGATCCTCAAAGATGGAAATGTTGTCATTAAAGTAGGCCTAGCAGCCTTACCCAGTCTGTTTGAGCTTTCCGACAACGTCATTGCATTTTGGTACTCCAGAACTACATTCATTTCCAATGGAAATGTGCCTTTCAGCATTGTGTTGCAGAGGCAGTGTCAGTGCGTTCTATGTTCTGTGTGGTGTGATTTATCCAACATATGCATCAAATTGTTTTACGTAGACTTGAAAGAAATAGTAGCAAAAGGTGATTGTGGATCTTCTGTTGCACACATATCCACAGAAAATGTTGGGTTACATAATGAAATAAGTTTGACTGCAGAATTCTTTACACAGCATTGATGTATTGATGCTATCGGTCTGATCGAAGTGTTAGCCAACTCCTCTCTCTGTTTATTAATTGTATTCATGGTATGATAACAAAAACAGTAGTACAGGATGAGGCTTGTATACTGCAATCGGGACTCAGGGGTAGGCGTAACTATGAGACTAGGCTGGTATACTGCAACCTGGACTCAGGGGTAGGCGTAACTATGAGACCAGGCTGGTATACTGCAACCTGGACTCAGGGGTAGGCGTAACTATGAGACTAGGCTGGTATACTGCAACCTGGACTCAGGGGTAGGCGTAACTATGAGACCAGGCTGGTATACTGCAACCTGGACTCAGGGGTAGGCGTAACTTTGAGACTAGGCTGATATACTGCAACCTGGACTCAGGGGTAGGCGTAACTATGAGACCAGGCTGAATAATTTTTTTGGGCCTATTGTCGTGTTTTGGCATCATTAAAACTGAAGACTATTTATCAAATAACTCTGTAATTATTATTACGCGATTAAACTGATTAATCATGTAACAGTAATTAACTAGGAAGTCGGGGCACCGAGGAAAATATTCAGATTATAAAGTTATAATTTTCCTAATATAAACATTCAGATATTTGAATATCTGATCACTTAGTCTTCGAATTAATTAATTATTATTTACCTCATGTTAGTCTCATTCCAAACGTCGTAAATTGTTGGTTATCTGCACGAACCCAGTCTTCATTATTTTTATTTTTTATTTTTATTTCACCTTTATTTAACCAGGTAGGCAAGTTGAGAACAAGTTCTCATTTACAATTGCGACCTGGCCAAGATAAAGCAAAGCAGTTTGACACATACAACAACACAGAGTTACACATGGAGTAAAACAAACATACAGTCAATAATACAGTAGAAAAATAAGTCTATATACAATGTGAGCAAATGAGGTGAGATAAGGGAGGTAAAGGCAAAGAAAAGGCCATGGTGGCGAAGTAAATACAATATAGCAAGTAAAACACTGGAATGGTAGATTTGCAATGGAAGAATGTACAAAGTAGAGATAGAAATAATGGGGTGCAAAGGAGCAAAATAAATAAATACAGTAGGGGGAGAGGTAGTTGTTTGGGCTAAATTATAGATGGACTATCTACAGGTGCAGTAATCTGTGAGGTGCTCTGAGAGCTGGTGCTTAAAGCTAGTGAGGGAGATAAGTGTTTCCAGTTTCAGAGATTTTTGTAGTTCATTCCAGTCATTGGCAGCAGAGAACTGGAAGGAGAGGCGGCCAAAGGAAGAATTGGTTTTGGGGGTGACCAGAGAGATATACCTGCTGGAGCGCGTGCTACAGGTGGGTGCTGCTAACCAAGGCCTACAGGTGGGTGCTGCTAACCAAGGCCTACAGGTGGGTGCTGCTAACCAAGGCCTACAGGTGGGTGCTGCTAACCAAGGCCTACAGGTGGGTGCTGCTAACCAAGGCCTACAGGTGGGTGCTGCTAACCAAGGCCTACAGGTGGGTGCTGCTATGCTACAGGTGGGTGCTGCTACCAGCGAGCTGAGATAAGGGGGGACTTTACCTAGCAGGGTCTTGTAGATGACCTGGTGCCAGTGGGTTTGGCGACGAGTATGAAGCGAGGGCCAGCCAACGAGAGCGTACAGGTCGCAGTGGTGGGTAGTATATGGGGCTTTGGTTACAAAACGGATGGCACTGTGATAGACTGCATCCAATTAATTGAGTAGGGTGTTGGAGGCTATTTTGTAAATGACCTCGCCGAAGTCGAGGATCGGTAGGAAGGTCAGTTTTACAAGGGTATGTTTGGCAGCATGAGTGAAGGATGCTTTGTTGCGAAATAGGGTCATGAGTCATCCATACATCAATTGTCTAAAATAATTTATTTACTAAGTAATTCACAGAAAGACACTACAAAGTTGATAATTATAACAATTGAAATGCTAATCCTTTGCACATGAACGCTCACTCATTCGGGAATAATTGCAATCAATATATATATATTTACGCTCAGTGTGTTGTCGGGATCTCTGTTGAAAAGTTTGTTTCTGTTGGAGAGTTTGTCCGCCCTCTCTCTGTTGTGGTTAGAATGGATAGTTCAGAGTGACATTCATTCATGTCGTTATAGAATAGATGTTTCGGCGGTTGTCGGTCATCGCGTTCAATGATACCGAATTCCTAGCTGCAGACTAGTAATTAATATCAAAGACTTGTTCTATTCTGTCGGTATCGATAGTCTAAGAGTTTAACCACGTGGTATGGTTAAAAGATTTAGCCATCTACTCAAACTTTAAGCTCGGTCTCCTCTCAAACCTTGGCCCTCTCGTTATCGAGGTAAGCTGGTCTCAACCTTAGTCATCTCGGAATTGAGAGAAACATGGTCTGGTGATAGAAACCCGGGTGGGGGTTTAATTCGGAAGAGCAGAAAAGGGCCGGTCCCAGGACGCCAGACCATAACTGTGCTCATGGGCGGTCCTCTGATTTAGTTAAACTCCAAAGGGAATTGTAGTATCCTTCATTAAACAGTCCAAAATCACATTACACAATTTCACAAACAGTATCATCCTCACTCATTCATCTTATACAACAATTAGATGTAAGCCTCATAACTGAGGCTATTATATAAACAGCGTTATGGTAATGTGGCCGTATTGTCTCCCATGAGTTTCACAAAATTGTACCAAACAGACCAGTTCGTAGCTGGATTCTTCACCGATCTTTTGTACCTTCTCCAGAACATAAACTTCGTTTGGTTCTCCAGTTCTGTGAGGTGGAAGAAATTCCTTTGTTCTCTCTATGAAACTCACCCTCTATATACTGTGGCCATGAGGAGATAATCTCCTCCAGGAATTTACAACCTGAGGTCGCAGCAGCCTGAGTGTAGGAGACAGAGAGAGGGGGATGGTGCTCGCTGTACCCAAAGAGGGCAACGTCATGACACTATGCTACAGGCGGCTATATTGGTCCGGTAATACAGGAGTAGTAAAGGCCCAGTGCACTACTTTTGTGAAGATAATAATTATTATAATTATTATTTTTTTATTATATATTTTTGTATTCATACTTTTCAGGGGGTGCTGCACCCCTACTTCCCACGGCTATGGTTAGGAGGGAGGTAGTGTCCAGACCACCCTCTCATGGACATTAATTAGACTAAGGAACAGTAGCAACAGACCAGGGCCTGGTTTCCCACAAGCATCTCTCTCTCTTTTTCTTTTCTATTCACCCTCTTTTAAAATGTGACTCTCTAACCAGGGCATGTTGTCTTTCTCTCTAAACAAAGGCCTGTTGACTTTCTCTCTAACCAAGGCCTGTTCGCTTTCTCTCTAACCAAGGCATGTTGTCTTTCTCTCTAACCAAGGCCTGTTGTCTTTCTCTCTAACCAAGGCCTGTTCTCTTTCTCTCTAACCAAGGCCTGTTCTATTTCTCTCTAACCAAGGCCTGGTCTCTTTCTCTCTAACCAAGGCCTGTTGTCTTTCTCTCTAACCAAGGCCTGTTCTCTCTCTCTCTAACCAAGGCCTGTTCTCTTTCTCTCTAACCAAGGCCTGTTCTCTCTCTCTCTAACCAAGGCATGTTCTCTTTCTCTCTAACCAAGGCATGTTCTCTTTCTCTCTAACCAAGGCATGTTGTCTTTCTCTCTAACCAAGGCCTATTCTCTTTCTCTCTAACCAAGGCCTGTTCTCTTTCTCTTTAACCAAGGCATGTTGTCTTTCTTTCTAACCAAGGCATGTTGTCTTTCTCTCTAACCAAGGCCTGTTCGCTTTCTCTCTAACCAAGGCATGTTGTCTTTCTCTCTAACCAAGGCATGTTGTCTTTCTCTCTAACCAAGGCCTGTTTCTTTCTCTCTAACCAAGGCATGTTCTCTTTCTCTCTAACCAAGGCCTGTTCTCTTTCTCTCTAACCAAGGCATGTTGTCTTTCTCTCTAACCAAGGCCTGTTCGCTTTCTCTCTAACCAAGGCATGTTGTCTTTCTCTCTAACCAAGGCATGTTGTCTTTCTCTCTAACCAAGGCCTGTTCTCTTTCTCTCTAACCAAGGCATGTTCTCTTTCTCTCTAACCAAGGCCTGTTCTCTTTCTCTTTAACCAAGGCATGTTGTCTTTCTCTCTAACCAAGGCCTGTTGTCTTTCTCTCTAACCAAGGCATGTTGTCTTTCTCTCTAACCAAGGCATGTTCTCTTTCTCTCTAACCAAGGCCTGTTCTCTTTCTCTCTAACCAAGGCCTGTTCTCTTTCTCTCTAACCAAGGCATGTTGTCTTTCTCTCTAACCAAGGCATGTTGTCTTTCTCTCTAACCAAGGCATGTTGTCTTTCTCTCTAACCAAGGCATGTTGTCTTTCTCTCTAACCAAGGCCTGTTCTCTTTCTCTCTAACCAAGGCATGTTGTCTTTCTCTCTAACCAAGGCATGTTGTCTTTCTCTCTAACCAAGGCATGTTGTCTTTCTCTCTAACCAAGGCATGTTGTCTTTCTCTCTAACCAAGGCATGTTGTCTTTCTCTCTAACCAAGGCATGTTCTCTTTCTCTCTAACCAAGGCATGTTGTCTTTCTCTCTAACCAAGGCATGTTGTCTTTCTCTCTAACCAAGGCATGTTCTCTTTCTCTCTAACCAAGGCCTGTTCGCTTTCTCTCTATCCCTTATCCTCTTTATCGTTCTATCCCTTTCTTTGATATTTATTTTCCTCGTTCTCTCATTCCTCCTGTTTATCTCTGTATCTCTACATTTAGATCTCTGTGAATACTCCCATCCTCCCCCACACATACAGAGAGGGAGATAGATAGGGCCGTTTTGGACGAGCCTCCACCACTCGAGAGTCGCTCTATTCTCACCTCCCTCCCCAGGCGATCTTCTTCTCCTCTTCTCTATTTTCTCTCCTTTCTGCATTTCTGATGTCGGGCATACTAATACTAAAAATAATAAAACCTTATCATGGCGGCCATTGAAATTGGGAGATAAGAAAATTCATTAGCAGGCAGCTTGCTAATGACAAGAGAGGAGATGAGAATTATAATAAAGGACACCTAATCAGTTGTACAACTGAATTGTGTCTTCCACATTTAACACAACCCCTCTGACTCAGAGAGGTGCGGGGAGCAGCCATAATCAACCATCCACGTCTTTGGCCCCCAGGGTACAGAGAGTTAACTTCCTTGCTCAGGAGCAGAACGACAGATTTCAACTTGTAAGCTCGGGGATGGCCAGCATAGAGATGGGATGGGCTGAGGGAAGCTGAGGGTTGGTATGTGGAATTGGAGACAAGTGGGAGTGGAGTTGCTGTGTGTGAGAGAGAATGATGGTCAAAAGATAAAGGCAAAAAAAAGTCTAAATAAAACATAATAAAAGTACATTTGAATGACACTAAGTGGCAGTGTTTTTACAACTAATGCCGGTTTGCCTGAGGCTGATGCCTCTGTTTGTAGTCATGCATATACTCACACTCTCATTCAAATGAACACATACAAGAACACACACATACATGTAATAGTGCCAGACATGCACACAAACATATAACGTAGGCATTGCTGTTATGATTTCAGTTGTCCTTGATGTCCTTTGTTTTAAATGTATTATTATTATTATTGCATTGTTGTTTGCTGTTTTCTTCTGTCTTTACCTTTTTTCTCTTTAGTTCATTCTCTTGGTTGTTGGTGCATTGAGGAGTTCTTGTGGGGGGGGGACTGTGGGAGGGGTCTCGAATGGTTGAGGGACAGCTATTGGGGAACTGTGGGGGGATCTTGGAGGGTTTGGATTTCACAAGATTGTGATCATGAAAAAGGAAACTATGACATATATTTTATATCACTATCATGCACACACACACGCACCCTCACACATAAGGATGGCTCTGTTGCGGAAAGACTGATACATGTTTGATAGTGTCTTGATGCTGTATTGTTTGTCCTTCATGTTCTAATACTTTAGTGTTACCCCGTCCTTGTGTTTTTTGAAATAAATCATTAAAAAAAAGAGGTGTTGGCTTTGGGGGTGACCAGTGAGATATACCTGCTGGAGCGCGTGCTACGGGTGGGCGTTGTTATCGTGACCAGTGAGATAAACCTGCTGGAGCGCGTGCTACGGGTGGGTGTTGTTACCGTGACCATTGAGCTGAGATAAGGCGGAGCTTTACCTAACATCGACTTATAGATGACCTGGAGCCAGTGGGTCTGGCGACGAATATGTAGCGAGGGCCAGCCGACTAGAGCATACAGGTCGCAGTGGTGGGTGGTATAAGGGGCTTTGGTAACAAAACGGATGGCACTGTGATAGACTGCATCCAGTTTGCTGAGTAGAGTATTGGAAGCTATTTTGTAGAAGACATCGCCGAAGTCGAGGATCAGTAGGATAGTCAGTTTTACTAGGGTAAGTTTGGCGGCGTGAGTGAAGGAGGCTTTGTTGCGAAATAGAAAGCCGATTCCAGATTTGATTTTGGATTGGAGATGTTTAATATGAGTCTGGAAGGAGAGTTTACAGTCTAGCCAGACACCTAGTTATTTGTAGTTATCCACATATTCTAGGTCAGAACCATCCAGAGTAGTGATACTAGTCGGGCAGGCGGGTGCGGGCAGCGAAGGTTTGAAAAGCATGTATTTGGTTTTACTAGCGTTTAAGAGCAGTTGGAGGCCACGGAAGGAGTGTTGTATGGCATTGAAGCTCGGTTAGAGGTTAGTTAACACAGTGTCCAAAGTAGGACCAGAGGTATACAGAATGGTGTCGTCTGCGTAGAGGTGGATCAGGGAATCACCAGCAGCAAGAGCGACATCGTTGATATATACAGAGAAAAGAGTCTGCCCGAGAATTGAACCCTGTGGTACCTCCATAGAGACTGCCAGAGGTCCGGACAACAGGCCCTCCGATTTGACACACTGAACTTTGTCTGAGAAGTAGGTGGTGAACCAGGCAAGGCAGTCATTTGAGAAACCAAGGCTATTGAGTCTGCCGATAAGAATACGGTGATTGACAGAGTCAAAAGCCTTGGCCAGGTCGATGAAGACGGCTGCACAGTACTGTCTTTTATCGATGGCGGTTATGATATCGTTTAGTACCTTGAGCGTGGCTGAGGTGCACCCGTGACCAGCTCGGAAACCGGATTGCACAGCGGAGAAGGTATGGTGGGATTTGAAATGGTCAGTGATCTGTTTATTAACTTGGCTTTCGAAGACTTTAGAAAGGCAGGGCAGGATGGATATAGGTCTTTAAGAGTTTGGGTCTAGAGTGTCACCCCCTTTGAAGAGGGGGATGACCGCGGCAGCCTTCCAATCTTTAGGGATCTCGGACGATACGAAAGAGAGGTTGAACAGACTGGTAATAGGGGTTGCAACAATGGCGGCGGATATTTTTAGAAAGAGAGGGTCCAGATTGTCTAGCCCAGCTGATTTGTACGGGTCCAGGTTTTGCAGCTCTTTCAGAACATCTGCTATCTGGATTTGGGTGAAGGAGAAGCTGGGGAGGCTCGGGCAAGTAGCTGCGGGGGGTGCGGAGCTGTTGGCCGGGAATGGGGTAGCCAAGAGGAAAGCATGGCCAGCCGTAGAGAAATGCCTATTTAAATTTTTGAATATCATGGATTTATCGGTGGTGACCGTGTTTCCTAGCCTCAGTGCAGTGGGCAGCTGGGAGGAGGTGCTCTTGTTCTCCATGGACTTTACAGTGTCCCAAAACATTTTGGAGATAGAGCTACAGGATGCAAATTTCTGTTTGAAAAGCTAGCCTTTGCTTTCCTGACTAACTGCGTGTATTGGTTCCTGACTTCCCTGAACAGTTGCATATCACGGACCTATTCGATGCTATTGCAGTCCACCACAGGATGTTTTTGTGCTGGTCGAGGGCAGTCAGTTCTGGAGTGAACCAAGGCTATATCTGTTCTTAGTTCTACATTTTTTTGAAAGGGGCATGCTTATTTAAGATGGTGAGGAAATTACTTTTAAAGAACGACCAGGGATCCTCGACTGATGGGATGAGGTCAATATTCTTCCAGGATACCCGGGCCAGGTCGATTAGAAAGATGAGGATAGGGCACCGCCCTGTAGCCAAATCCATACATTGTGGGGAAGAATCTAGAGCAGGGTTCCCGAACTGGGGGCCCGCGGGCTGAAATTTTATTTGGCCCCCCAAGTTTGCTGAGCAAAAAAAAGAAAGGAAATCAGCTCCAAGTGATTTTAATTTGGGAAATCTGTTCCCAAGTATTTCCACTCAAAGTGGAGAGACACGTGATCATATACAAATGTAAGTAAGGTTTGAAATTATTATGTTTTAGTCAAACATTATATCTGTTTGGGCTTCCTGCGTCAATTTGCAGTCTACAAATTATTAGTAATTATGTTCCGGCCCCACCGACCATCCGCTACTGAATCTAGTTGATGATTCCTGATCTAGAGTAATGGTGGGAAACTGTGTTGTCTTAAGTTGTCCTTTGTAGAACAGATCACTGTGGAGACATAGACATTGCTCTTTCAGAATGACTTGGTGAGCTTGGAAATACCCTACAGTCAATGGTTTAACTGAAAGGACATTCAAAAATGCCTAGTAAGAAATCTAAAACAGAGGCAGAAAGATGAAGCCATTGAGAAGTTATCATTGCATGCAAGTCTTGTTCTTTAAGTTCAAGTAAGTAAGTAAGGCTTGTCTGAACCAGAATGTCCATAGGGCAAGAGCCTATTTCCTGTTTCTGTAGCATGAGGCAGCTTGATGTACACCCCCTGAAAAGAATGTTAGTCTATCACATGGCCTTAGGCCCAATCCAGTACCAAGCAGAGAGGTATCATGTCCCAAATTTTGTCTTTGTCATGACAACTGGTAGTTGGACAACCCTGGTTTGATTCCAGGCTGTATCACAACTGGCTGTGATTGCAAGTCCCATACGGCGGCACACAATTGGCCCAGCGTTGTCTGGGTTTGGCCGGAGTAGGCTGTCAATGTAAACAAACAGTCTTTGCTGCAGTATAAATAGCAGTGGCTCTTAGGCCTATTTCAAATGAGCTAGTTGAGTTTCCATACATTGGGCCTCCCGGGTGGCGCAGTGGTCTAAGGCAGTGCTTGCTGTGCCACCAGAGATTCTGGGTTGGAGCCCAGGCTCCGTCGCAGCCGGCCGCGACCGGGAGGTCCATGGGGCGATGCACAATTGGCCCAGCGTCGTCCGGGTTAGGGAGGGTTTGGCCGGCAGGGATATCCTTGTCTCATCGCGCACTAGCGACTCCTGTGGCGGGCCGGGCGCAGTGCATGCTGACCAGGTCGGCAGGTGTACGGTGTTTCCTCCGACACATTGGTGCGGCTGGCTTCGGGTTGGAGGTGCGTTTTGTCAAGAAGCAGTGCGGCTAGGTTGGGTTATGTTTCGGAGGACGCATGGCTCTCAACCTTCGCCTCTCCCGAGTCCGTACGGGAGTTGCAGCGATGAGACAAGACTGTAACTACCAATTGGATACCACGAAATTGGGGAGAAAAAAAGGGGTAAAAAAAGTTTTTTATAAAAAGAGTTTCCATACATTTATGAGAACCCATTCATTTTCACAATTCCATGCTGCAATAGGAACTACATATTAACAGGGAACCATCCCCATGACAACAAAACTAGTTACAGCCGGCCACTGGGACCATGGAGAGACAGTCAGAGACCTCTGGGTGAAATGTGTTGGCGGCTAAAAGTGTGGTCCTACTGTTGTAGGTAGGAAGCAGGCAGCGTAACTACAGTGACACAGACAGAACAATTTAAACCTTGGAGGGAAGACAGTCTCACACACACACACACATACACAACACACACAATTAAAAGTCATATTCTTAAAAAATCAATAGCTATAAATAATTTAAAGTAAAAAATGTGATGTACCAATTCCGGATTTCCCCTTCAACAAGAAGGATGCAGATACAGGGGGGTTGAGAATTACCATCTCTCAACTCTCTCAGAGTGGAAACATCTGCTTTTTTATTTTTTCAAGGAATCTTAGGTGAGACAAGATAACTTAGCAACTCTTCTCAGCAGGTTGAGACGCAAGATCTGAAAGTAGCTCTGCAGGTGTCCTGTTTGTGTGATAACAATCTACAGTGGCTTGCGAAAGTATTCAACCCCTTGGCATTTTTACTATTTTGTTGCCTTACAACCTGGAATAAACTTTTATTTTTGGGGGGTTTGTATCATTGGATTTACACAACACGCCTACCACTTTGAAGATGCAAAATATTTTTTATTGTGAAACAAACAAGAAATAACACAAAAAAAACAGAAAACTTTAGCGCGCATAACTATTCACCCCCCCAAAGTTTATATTTTGTAGAACAACCTTTTGCAGCAATTACAGCTGCAAGTCTCTTGGGGTATGTCCCTATAAGCTTGGCACATCTAGCCACTGGGATTTTTACCCATTCTTCAAGGCAAAACTTCTCCAGCTCCTTCAAGTTGGATGGGTTCCGCTGGTGTACAGCAATCTTTAATTCATACCACAGATTCTCAATTGGATTGAGGTCTGGGCATTGACTAGGCTATTCCAAGACATTTAAATGTTTCCCCTTAATTCACTCGAGTGTTGCTTTAGCAGTATGCTTAGGGTCATTGTCCTGCTGGAAGGTGAACCTCCGTCCCAGTCTCAAATCTCTGGAAGACTGAAACAGGTTTCCCTCAAGAACATCCCTGTATTTAGCACCATCCATCATTCCTTCAATTCTGACCAGTTTCCCAGTCCCTGATGATGAAAAACATCCCCACAGCAAGATGCTGTGAGGATGGTGTTCTCGGGGTGATGAGAGGTGTTGGGTTTGCGCCAGACTTAGCATTTCCTTGATGGCCAAAAAGCTCAATTTTAGTCTCATCTGACCAGAGTATCTTCTTCCATATGTTTGGGGAGTCTCCCACATGCCTTTTGGCGAACACCAAACATGTTTGCTTATTGTTTTCTTTAAGCAAAAGCTTTTTTCTGGCCACTCTTCCGTAAAGCCCAGCTCTGTGGAGTGTGTGGCTTAAAGTGGTCCTACATACAGATACTCCAATCTCCGCTGTGGAGCTTTGCAGCTCGTTCAGGGTTATCTTTGGTATCTTTGTTGCCTCTCTGATTAATGCCCCCCTTGCCTGGTCCATGAGCTTTGGTGGGCGGCCCTCCCTTGGGAGGTTTGTTGTGGTGCCATATTCTTTCCATTTCTTTAATAATGGATTTAATGGTGCTCCGTGGGATGTTAAAAGTTTCAGCTATTCTTTTTATAACCCAACCCTGATCTGTAATTCTCCACAACTTTGGAGAGCTCCTTGGTCTTCATGGTGCCGCTTGCTTGGTGGTGCCCCTTGCTTAGTGGTGTTGCAGACTCTGGGGCCTTTCAGAACAGGTGTATATATACTGAGATCATGTGACAGATCATGTGACACTTATATTGCACACAGGTGGACTTTATTTAACTAATTATGTGACTTCTGAAGGTAATTGGTTGCACCACATCTTATTTAGGGGCTTCATAGCAAACGGGTTGAATACATATGCACGCACCACTTTACAGTTTAATTATTTTTTTATTTTTTTATTTCACCAATTTGGACTATTTTGTGTATGTCCATTACATGAAAATCAATTTAAATTACAGGTTGTCATGCAACAAAATAAGAAAAACGCCAAGAGGGATGAATAGTTTTGCAAGGCACTGTAGGCCACATCCCAAATGCCACCCATATTCTCTATATAGTGCACTAGTTTGGACCAGAGCCCATGACCTGGTCAAAAAGATAGAGAACTGTATAGAGAACAAGGTGCCCTACAGAGGACAGCCTGCTCTCATACTGTGAGGTTTAGCTGAAAAACTAAATAAACTTTTCCTTATAACACAATGTCAGGAAGTCTCTAAAGCCAAGACTAATCCAGAAAATAGTTATTTTCCATGTGTCATAATTCCTGCAGAGTACCGACAGTGAACCCAACGTCAACGGAGAGAGGATGCATTAAACATCCCCCAGAGCCCCGGTCACCTGTCATAGTCTATTGTCTGTGTTCCAAATGGCACCCTTTTCCCTATCTGGTGCATTACTTTCACACCCCCCCTTGGCTTTTTCCACATGTTGTTGTGTAAAGCCTGTATTTCAAATTGATTAAATATATTTGTTTTGTCACTGGCCTACATACAATACCACATGACATTGAAGTGGAATCATGTTTTTTAAAATGTTCTTCAAAAATGTATAAAAAATGAAAAGCTGAAATGTCTTGAGTCAATAAGTATTCAATCCCTTAGTTACGGCAAGCCTTAATAAGTTCAGGAGTAAACATTTGCTTAACAAGTCACCAGAGAGAATAAAGTAGACGGCACACGTCAAACGTTTGATTTATGACCCTATGTCCGGATGACGTGTGCATGCCCATAGTTGGGCATCCGGTCAGGACATCCTGTCGGGAAGTGGTCACGTGCTTATGCCCATATATGGGCATCCTGTTCCTGTTCTCACGCCTTAGAGTGAGTGTGAAAATAACATGCTTTAAACTGTATGTACTAAATATTTGGAATTAAATAAAATTGTTTTAAAAGCAGTATCTCACATTTTAACGAAGGGGTTCTGTCTTTTCGCTCTATCACCAAAGTATGTCACGGAGACAAAAACTTTCGGAAAAGACGGGAGCGTGCGCGTCGGTGTATGCGTGTGCGGGCGTGTATGTGTGTGTGTGTTTCAAAAACAAAAGGGGAGGGGTGTGTGTTCAACAATGCCCTGGCATCTGCACTCAAGGCTCTCTCTCTCTCTGCACGGTTCATTTGAAACCAAGGTTTGTACTATCATGCAATCGGTATGTACAGATATCTGCCTACCCCCCATCAAAGGATGTGGGGGCTAAAAAGTCAAACACCTCAGAAATAATACAATATGTCTAGACTGACCCCCCTTGTTAAAACATTGTTATTTCTAATCAGCGCATATACTAACGGTGCCCCCACCCCGGTCTATAAATTTACATCGGACACCCCCCAAGGTGCTACCCCTAAGGTGCTATGAAGCATAAATGCAATACTGGGAGACAGAATGTGTCTCGACACCCCCTCCTGGTACTCCAGGCCCATTTTTTAGCATAGAGGATGTCGCCAAAAGAAAAAACGTCACCCCATGCCTTGTAAACTAATTCAGTACTATTTCTCCTTTTGAGCCAAGACGGCGAACGAGTCTAGTGAAACAGACACTTTCCCACTCTGTTAGCACCGCTTTAGCGACAACTACAAACCCCACAGGCCAACAGCCCCGAATAGTTATCGGACTGAACATTTAAAAGAGCATCTGTGAATCCAGCCTAATGGAGCTTTCTGAAGGTGAGTTAGTGAAAAATATATATTAGATTTGGATGCGGGGAATTGTTTGAACATTAATGATATTATTGTAATATTAAACATGAGTTATATGTGTTTTAAACGTGGGGCAATGCACGTATTCTTATAAGTTAAAAATGTATATAGGATAACATGTTAATATTATCTAACGTTCGCAGGATATCAGACATTAAGCCAACTGCACCCGGGGATAAATGCTATGGAACAGCCTTCGTTAGAATGGAATTCCGAGGAGCAACGGGCGGACACAGAATTTTACGAGATATCTATATGTCAACTGTATGTATCTTTTATGATAAAATGTACAACCGACATCGAACCCCCTACACCTCTGGAGGACATGGTCGAAACGGAAGGGGTACCCCGGAACATAGAGAGTAAAACAATGAATTCGGGAAGATTTCACCGCTTTAAATGACATTTCGGAGGTCGCTGATTTGCGGTTGTTTGAAATGGGCAGAAAACAGGTTAAGGACAACTCTGAGACAGAAACAACATTCAGTCATGATATTCTAAAACAGGAAGACAACGATTTTTACAGATATTCAGAAACGGATGGACAATGATTTTTTAAATTATTTTTATTATTTTTAAATATATTTTTTAGGCAATATGTCAAATGGACGTATTCTTATAAGTTAAAATATATCTATTTCGTATAAATACAGGTTAACATTATCTAACGTTGGTATGATACCCAGAGGCTACCGGGCATAATTGATTGGGAACCGACAGCGTTAGACGGCGATTCTCAGAAGCAAACTGCGCCCGGTCCTTTACGTAGCCCTTCACCAACACACTATTTTTCGACGTAAGTCCAAAAAATAAATAAAATCCATAATAATATTTATACATTTAAAAACAAAAAGTGACCCTATTATAAAAGCTATTTTTTTGTGTTTACAGCGGACAGCCAACAAACAGGGGTACATGCAGCATTAGGGACTCTGAACGACTTCGGAAGAGCAGATGAAACAGATGCAATTCTAGGGTTTTGTACTAACGGCCTTACCCTAACTCCAAACACCAGCCAGCAGCCCAGGACAGATACGACGATAATCGATGAATCCTTCCTTCCTCATGGAACTTTTTGAAGGGGAGTTGAACATTCAAGGTGATGTATGTATATAGATATATATTATCTAAGAATGAGAGGTATTAATTCTAGGCATTTACCTGTATGTTTTTAAAAATGAAGGCTATTTATACAATGAACCATTGTCTTTATTCATACTGTTTGTAAACAATAGCTTCTGCCCTCTTAGGGTCTACTTGACCCGGTTAATAAATCAGACCTCTCAGACTAGAAAGTATGATTATTGACTCCTGAGTGTTGAACTTATGCCCACTCTACAGCAACCCTGATTGTTATATGACCCTGAGGATCATCTACGAACGTTGGAACATCTAGAACAAAAATAAGGGGCACATGTGCTCTTAAATGTCCACTTAGAGCATGGTACCTCTATATTTTTGTTCCTAGGTTTATGACTTCTAGGGCGTGTTTCCAAGAGGCTGTGCTAAGGCATAGGCATAATAGGTCTTAGATTCTATAGCCGGGGTATCTGTTAAACACATTGTGACAACTATTGAAGATGCAAAAAGGGGTTTTCAGAAATACATTTGGTTGACAGATTTGTATTATTATAAAAAATAATATAACATTATTATCATAATCTTTAGTATTATTATGTTACATGCGTGACATACCCAGAAATGTCAACGTAGACAACTTACAAGAATGTGTTTACCAGGCAGTGATGAAAACATTTTGAAGGAGCTATTGTTCAAACATGCAAAGATATATATTTGATACAATTACCAACGTTAAAACTGTTGTTACAATATCACTTCTCATTGTGTACATTTCAAGCTTTCAACAACAATTAAACAACCATCTAAATAATGTTTCTCGGACTAACACACTGTTGAGTTTCCTATTTACTAAAGAAAAACCACTAAGACAAAACACAAAAAGCTGTAATATAATATGTATACATGTAACGGCAGATTTCCTCCTCTTCGTCTGAAGAGGAGGTGTGTCACACCCTGGCCTCTGTTATATTGATTTTCTTTATTAGTTTAGTTAGGTCAGGGTGTGACATGGGATGTTTGTGTGTTTTGTCTAGTTTAGGGTGTGTGTATTGTTTAGGGGGTTTTGTATAGTGTATGGGGGTGTGTTCAGTAGAGAGGTTTAGGAAAGTCTATGGTTGCCTGGTTTGGTTCTCAATCAGAGACAGCTGTTTATTGTTGTCTCTGATTGGGAGCCATATTTAAGGCAGCCATAGGCTTTAGGTGATTGTGGGTAATTGTCTATGTTCTATGTTGCATGTGTGCACTTAGTTCGTTTTAGCGTCGTGTTTGTTTTTCTTCATTAAAAGAAGATGGCTTTCTTTCACGCTGCGCCTTGGTCCACTCATTCGTCATATAACGGTCGTGACAAGGTGTAGCAGGGATCGGACCAAAACGCAGCGTGGTAAGTGTCCATGTTTTAATAGAATAAACTGAATAATACACAATACAAAATAACAAAGTGAAATTAACCGAAACAGTCCCGTGTGGCACAAACACTGACACAGGAAACAAACACCCACAAACCAAAAGACAAAACAGGCTACCTAAATATGGTTCCCAATCAGAGACAATGACAAACACCTGCCTCTGATTGAGAACCATATCAGGCCAAACACAGAAATAGCAAAACATAGAAATACAAACATAGACTGCCCACCCCAACTCACGCCCTGACCATACTAAATAAAGACAAAACAAAGGAAATAAAGGTCAGAACGTGACAATACATGTCATTCTATACGGAAAACAGGTACATTCTGAAAGATTATGATGTTGATGTGATTTTTTATTAATCTCTCAATTTAGGATAATACTGTTTATTTTATACTTTACTTAAATTGTATTATTTATCTTGCCTCATACCAGGCTAATACACTACCAAGCCATGCAAACAGCTAGGGAATTAACCCAGAACCGGTGTGTGTCTTTTTTGGATCAATAATTGATCAAGAATACCAATAGGCATGATATGATCCTCAACCCTATTACGACATCATATAATGCACAGTCATATGCAAAACCATAAAACTCTGACAAGAAAACAATGAAAACCTTAACATGACTACATGCACTGCCATTATTTTAGTTACCATCCACCAATGGTTGAGTTTGGTACTTTTTCTATGTAGATGCACCGAGCCTCCAAGTGGCTGGAGACATACAACAAGCTAAATTAAAATGACCCATATAAAAAGTATGTGAAAAGATGGGGTCAAATGTAATTTTTATGTTTTGTTTTTGTTACAACCAACAGGTCTTCCTAACATTTGACATAACTAGTAAGCCTTACATCTTGAATGTACAGTGGGGAGAACAAGTATTTGATACACTGACGATTTTGCAGGTTTTCCTACTTACAAAGCATGTAGAGGTCTGTAATTTTTATCATATGTACACTTCAACTGTGAGAGAAGGAATCTAAAACAAAAATCCAGAAAATCACATTGTATGATTTTTAAGTAATTAATTTGCATTTTATTGCATGACATAAGTATTTGATACATCAGAAAAGCAGAACTTAATATTTGGTACAGAAACCTTAGTTTGCAATTACAGAGATCATACGTTTCCTGTAGTTCTTGACCAGGTTTGCACACACTGCAGCAGGGATTTTGGCCCACTCCTCCATACAGACCTTCTCCAGATCCTTCAGGTTTCGGGGCTGTCGCTGGGCAATACGGACTTTCGGCTCCCTCCAAAGATTTTCTATTGGGTTCAGGTCTGGAGACTGGCAAGGCCACTCCAGGACCTTGAGATGCTTCTTACGGAGCCACTCCTTAGTTGCCCTGGCTGTGTGTTTCGGGTCATTGTCATGCTGGAAGACCCAGCCACGACCCATCTTCAATGCTCTTACTGAGGGAAGGAGGTTGTTGGTCAAGATCTCGCGATACATGGCCCCATCCATCCTCCCCTCAATACGGTGCAGTCGTCCTGTCCCCTTTGCAGAAAAGCATCCCCAAAGAATGATGTTTCCACCTCCATGCTTCACGGTTGGGATGGTGTTCATGGGGTTGTACTCATCCTTCTTCTTCCTCCAAACACGGCGAGTGGAGTTTAGACCAAAAAGCTCTATTTTTGTCTCATCAGACCACATGACCTTCTCCCATTCCTCCTCTGGATCATCCAGATGGTCATTGGCAAACTTCAGACGGGCCTGGACATGCGCTGGCTTGAGCAGGGGGACCTTGCGTGCGCTGCAGGATTTTAATCCATGACGGCGTAGTGTGTTACTAATGGTTTTCTTTGAGACTGTGGTCCCAGCTCTCTTCAGGTCATTGACCAGGTCCTGCCGTGTAGTTCTGGGCTGATCCCTCACATTCCTCATGATCATTGATGCCCCACGAGGTGAGATCTTGCATGGAGCCCCAGACCGAGGGTGATTGACCGTCATCTTGAACTTCTTCCATTTTCTAATAATTGTGCCAACAGTTGTTGCCTTCTCACCAAGCTGCTTGCCTATTGTCCTGTAGCCCATCCCAGCCTTGTACAGGTCTACAATTTATCCCTGATGTCCTTACACAGCTCTCTGGTCTTGGCCATTGTGGAGAGGTTGGAGTCTGTTTGATTGAGTGTGTGGACAGGTGTCTTTTATACAGGTAACGAGTTCAAACAGGTGCAGTTAATACAGGTAATGAGTGGAGAACAGGAGGGCTTCTTAAAGAAAAACTAACAGGTCTGTGAGAGCCGGAATTCTTACTGGTTGGTAGGTGATCAAATACTTATGTCATGCAATAAAATGCAAATTAATTACTTAAAAATCATACAATGTGATTTTCTGGATTTTTGTTTTAGATTCCGTCTCTCACAGTTGAAGTGTACCTATGATAAAAATGACAGACCTCTACATGCTTTGTAAGTAGGAAAACCTGCAAAATCGGCAGTGTATCAAATACTTGTTCTCCCCACTGTATAAGGGCTCCCAAATATGGACCTGGAAACACTCGGGAGGGGTGGGACCACAAGCCCTTCCAAGTAATGATATATTGTAATTTAAAGCAACGACCCATAAGAGAACACGGGACCACGGCAATGCAGGAACCATATAGAATTAAAACAACAGTATTCTTAATGAGAAATATAATCTAATAAACAAATGTCTGCATAATGAAAGACATGAAAACTATATCCAACAATGTTTCTCGATCTGTATAAAACGTTGATATTGTCAGTAAGGTCACTGAGACTAACAATAGACAATAGTTATTGACAATAGTTATCGAGAAAACAACATATACTTAGTTTTACACGTATTCTATAATAATTGAAGGTCAATAAAGATTTGATGCAAAATAATGAAAGCATAATGTAGTTCAGATAGAGCACGATCAAAAGGGCAGGCGATAGAGTACTCAACTGTATCAACGGCATGAATTTCTGACAAAATAATATTATTAATGTATACAATATATTTGTTTATTAGACATTCCAACATATAACACAATATTGAGATACTAAAAAATGTATATGCAATATTTTCTCAACTGTCATCCCCTTGCTTTTTTGCTTTATAGGTATGCTCTGCTAGTACTAAATCCAGACATAATCCACACATATGGGATTGTTATAACTGGTCTACGTTGTGGGGGAACAAAATTATGTTTTCCCGGAAGGTTAAGCTTTCATGAATGGGGTCAAAATAAATATGCTAGAAGCGATAGAAACACGGATGTATTTCCCTGAAACTAATAGTGTATATCGTTGGTAACTCACATTATCATGGTTCAATGATAGGTGTTCCATTCTGTGGACTGAGAATAAAAATACTTTGCATTTAGATTATAAAAAGAGTTGTAAAAACGATATGTAATTTACCCGTATTAGTGTAATTGCCTGTAGTTCTTGAAATTAGAGAAAATAAAAAGGTAATCTAGAGAAAATATTGCATATACATTTTTTGGTATCTCAATATTGTGTTATATGTTGGAATGTCTAATAAACAAATATATTGTATACATTAATAATATTTTTTCACTAACTCACCTTCAGAAAGCTCCATTAGGCTGGATTCACAGATTATCTTTTAAATGTTCAGTCCGATAACTATTCGGGGCTGTTGGCCTGTGGGGTTTGTAGTTGTCGCTAAAGCGGTGCTAACAGAGTGGGAAAGTGTCTGTTTCACTAGACTCGTTCGCCGTCTTGGCTCAAAAGGAGAGATAGTACGGAATGAGTTTACAAGGCATGGGGTGACGTTTTTCTTTTGGGCGACATCCTGTATGCTAAAAAATGGGCCTGGAGTACCAGGAGGGGGTGTCGAGACACATTCTGTCTGCCAGTATTGCATTTATGCTTCATAGCACCTTAGGGGTAGCACCTTGGGGGGTGTCCGATGTAAATTTATAGACCGGGGTGGGGGTACCGTTAGTATATGCGCTGATTAGAAATAACAAAGTTTTAACCCGGGGGGTCGGTCTAGACATATTGTATTATTTCTGGGGTGTTTGACTTTTTAGCCCCCACATCCTCTGGGGGGTGAGATAAATTCGGATTTGAAAGGGCTTGTGTGTTAATGAATCGTAAAGTGCCCATTTTAAGAGACGCCGACACACTTTTTGATGGGGGGTAGGCAGATATCTGTACATACCGTTTGCATGATAGTGCAAACCTTGGTTTCAAACAAACCATGCAGAGAGAGAGAGAGAGAGCCTTGAGTGCAGATGCCAGGGCATTGTTGAACACACACCCCTCCCCTTTTGTTTTTGAAACACACACACACATACACGCCCGCACACGCATACACCGACGCGCACGCTCCCGTCTTTTCCAAAAGGTTTTGTCTCCGTGACGTACTTTGGTGATAGAGCGAAAAGACAGAACCCCTTCGTTAAAATGTGAGATACTGCTTTTCATTTTTTTTATTTAATTCAAAATATTTAGTACATACAGTTTAAGGCGTGAGAACAGGAACATGATGCCCATATATGGGCACAAGCACGTGATCACTTCCGTGTAAATGGGTGAGGAAAAACATATATTTAATAAATTTTGAACTCAGGCTGGAACACAACAAAATGTGGAATAAGTCAAGGGGTAAGAATAATTTCTATAGGGAATTGGGTGCAATCTGGGATGGAGCCTATATGTAACCTCTACCCCAGCCCAAGATAGAGTACACTCTTTCTGAAGGGGAGCTAGGCATTAGCTCTCAGTATTTCTGGAGTCACAGTAGATAACATGGAGCCTAGCTAATAAAGTTCAGGGTGAGATTGAAGTTGGCCAAGCTATTTTGTGAGGTGAATGAAATGGCGACTCACAGAGGCCTCAAGAGATTAGAGTGAGTTGAGTTGGAGTGAGTTATTACTAAATAATTGAGAGCAGATAGTAGAGATGTGGAGAAACAAAGCTGTTTGGACAGATATAAACAGAAAGGTTATCTAAACCATAGACATGCAATAATATTGTTCCAGTTCAACCTGAGGATGAAAATGTGTTAACAGATTAACAGTCAGGGGGAAGCTCAAAGTTCCTGTCCCTTTTGTTTCCCATTTTAAACTTCCCCCACCAGGACTTTAAGACAGAGTAAAGCACAACACATACAGGTCCAGAGTGTCATCGTATCAGGTGTCAACGCATATCAAACAACTACAGCTACTAAACATGCAACTTGTTTTTCTTCTGCTCTGTTTGTTTGTTAAACCAGGTAAGACCTCTCATTATGTTCTACTGTATATTGGTTCATATTAAGTATGTACTGTATTAGGGCTGAATCCTAACTGGAGATCTGCACCCGTAACTCAATGTTTTTTGCATTTACCATCCATTTACATACTTTACGCAAAAGTCGAAGTGCATGGATCTCAAATTAGGATTTGGACCTTTAATGATTACAGTCATCACAACAAATGAATCTGCCAACACTACCCATTAAAATATACATTGTGTCACCAGTTGGTGAGTACAGTGTAGTTAAGGCTAAAAGTGTCCATTTCGTATAGTAAGTGTTCCATTTACAAGCAGGGCTTTTTAATTGCCTTCTCTAACCATTGTGTCTCTTTTGACAGCTTTTCTCCAGGAGAGCCAAAGGCTCAGATTGATCTTCCAGACTGGAGCGCCGGTCATGCCTGCTGGTCAGATCGTCCAAATGTTTTGTGAGGGATCATTTGTTGTGAACAAATACACCTGGTACCGTGTGAACCAGAACACATCCACAGCTATGAACATTAACAGCAACTTTCTGACTCTATTTGTCACCACTAAGGACTCTGGAGAATACAAGTGTTCAGGTTATTACAATGGAACACTGTCCAACAGTAATACATTAAACCTGACTGTGGTAGGTACGTGACTGGAAGTTATTTTAAATCATAAAAGTCCCGTTAATTTCATAGTTATCACGAAACAAACGGTTCATTCTCATGGCATGTTTGTGGATGCTAGAATAGGGGATTTTGTTTTTCAACTTTTTTTCACCAACTCATTATTTTCCCGTCCCAGGGGAACATACACAGCCAACACCAAGGCAACGCCAAATAGCTTCCTGGACTTATGCGAGAAAACCCTACTCATTTAGAGACACAAAGGGATGTCAGGGACTGCAGTTAAAGCTTCCTGTTGGAAAACCACTAGGACGACAGAAGCACAGCAGGCAGGGAGAGTTAAGTAGTTCAGCCAGGCTGAATTGTTTTGACTTGTTTTTCAGCGGAGCAGAACCCAGCACAGTTATGTCAGTGTTTATAGTAACAGCCCCGCCCCTGGCTAGGATAATGACCCAGCAGCATTGTAGTCTGTCTGCTTCCACCCTTCAACACCCCCTTCCCTCTATTCCATCCTTCAACAATCTACACCCCCCCCCCCCCCCCCTCTATTCTATCCTTCAACAATCTACACCCCCCTCCCTCTATTCTATCCTTCTATAATCTACACCCCCCTCTCCCACTCTATTCTATCATTCTACAATCTACACCCCCTCTCCCACACTATTCTATCCTTCTACAATCTACACCCCCCTCTCCCACTCTATTCTATCCTTCAACAATCTACACCCCCCTCTCCCACTCTATTCTATCCTTCTACAATCTACACCCCCCTCTCCCACTCTATTCAATCCTTCTACAATCTACACCCCACTCTATTCTATCCTTCAACAATCTACACCCCCCCTCTCCCACTCTATTCTATCCTTCAACAATCTACACCCCCCTCTCCCACTCTATTCTATCCTTCAACAATCTACACCCCCCCTCTCCCACTCTATTCTATCCTTCTACAATCTACACCCCCCTCTCCCACTCTATTCTATCCTTCAACAATCTACACCCCCCTCTCCCACTCTATTCTATCCTTCTACAATCTACACCCCCCTCTCCCACTCTATTCTATCCTTCAACAATCTACACCCCCCCTCTCCCACTCTATTCTATCCTTCTACAATCTACACCCCCCTCTCCCATGCTATTCTATCCTTCTACAATCTACACCCCCCTCTCCCACTCTATTCTATCCTTCTACAATCTACACCCCCCTCTCCCACTCTATTCTATCCTTCTACAATCTACACCCCCCCTCTCCCACTCTATTCTATCCTTCAACAATCTACACCCCCTCTCCCACACTATTCTATCCTTCTACAATCTACACCCCCCTCTCCCACTCTATTCTATCCTTCTACAATCTACACCCCCCCTCTCCCACTCTATTCTATCCTTCAACAATCTACACCCCCCTCTCCCACTCTATTCCATCCTTCAACAATCTACACCCCCCTCTCCCACTCTATTCTATCCTTCTACAATCTACACCCCCCTTTCCCACTCTATTCCATCCTTCAACAATCTACACCCCCCTCTCCCACTCTATTCTATCCTTCAACAATCTACACCCCCCTCTCCCACTCTATTCCATCCTTCTACAATCTACACCCCCCTCTCCCACTCTATTCCATCCTTCAACAATCTACACCCCCCTCTCCCACTCTATTCCATCCTTCAACAATCTACACCCCCCTCTCCCACTCTATTCCATCCTTCAACAATCTACACCCCCCTCTCCCACTCTATTCCATCCTTCAACAATCTACACCCCCCTCTCCCACTCTATTCTATCCTTCAACAATCTACACCCCCCTCTCCCACTCTATTCCATCCTTCTACAATCTACACCCCCCTCTCCCACTCTATTCCATCCTTCAACAATCTACACCCCCCTCTCCCACTCTATTCCATCCTTCAACAATCTACACCCCCCTCTCCCACTCTATTCCATCCTTCAACAATCTACACCCCCCTCTCCCACTCTATTCCATCCTTCAACAATCTACACCCCCCTCTCCCACTCTAGTCTATCCTTCTACAATCTACACCCCCCTCTCCCACTCTATTCTATCCTTCAACAATCTACACCCCCCTCTCCCACTCTATTCCACTCTTCAACAATCTACACCCCCCTCTCCCACTCTATTCCATCCTTCTACAATCTACACCCCCCTCTCCCACTCTATTCCATCCTTCAACAATCTACACCCCCCTCTCCCACTCTATTCCATCCTTCAACAATCTACAGCCCCCTCTCCCACTCTATTCCATCCTTCAACAATCTACACCCCCCTCTCCCACTCTATTCCATCCTTCAACAATCTACACCCCCCTCTCCCACTCTAGTCTATCCTTCAACAATCTACACCCCCCTCTCCCATTCTATTCTATCCTTCAACAATCTACACCCCCCTCTCCCACTCTATTCCACTCTTCAACAATCTACACCCCCCTCTCCCACTCTATTCTATCCTTCAACAATCTACACCCCCCTCTCCCACTCTATTCCATCCTTCTACAATCTACACCCCCCTCTCCCACTCTATTCCATCCTTCAACAATCTACACCCCCCTCTCCCACTCTATTCCATCCTTCAACAATCTACACCCCCCCTCTCCCACTCTATTCCATTCTTCAACAATCTACACCCCCCTCTCCCACTCTAGTCTATCATTCAACAATCTACACCCCCCTCTCCCACTCTATTCTATCCTTCAACAATCTACACCCCCCTCTCCCACTCTATTCCACTCTTCTACAATCTACAACCCCCGTCTCCCACTCTATTTCATCCTTCAACAATCTACACCCCCCTCTCCCACTCTATTCTATCCTTCTACAATCTACACCCCCCTCTCCCACTCTATTATATTCTTCTACCATCTACAACCCCCTCTCACACTCTATTCTATCCTTCTACAATCTACACCCCCCTCTCCCACTCTATTCTATCCTTCAACAATCTACACCCCCCTCTCCCACTCTATTCTATCCTTCTACAATCTACACCCCCCTCTCCCACTCTATTCTATCCTTCTACAATCTACACCCCCCTCTCCCACTCTATTCTATCCTTCAACAATCTACACCCCCCTCTCCCACTCTATTCCATCCTTCAACAATCTACACCCCCCTCTCCCACTCTATTCCATCCTTCAACAATCTACACCCCCCTCTCCCACTCTATTCTATCCTTCTACAATCTACACCCCCTCTCCCACGCTATTCTATCCTTCTACAATCCTACCTGGAATCAAAAAGGGTTCAACCTGGAACCAAAATTGGTTCTCCTATGGGGACAGGCAAAGAACCCTTTCTAAACTTTTTTCTAAGAATTTAGTCTGGATCTGTAATCTGTGTTTATTTGAGTATCACAAAGTAGTTTATCATGTCCCCTCCTCTCTCTAGAGAGACTCTCCAATGTGTGGGTGTCATCCACACCCAAGGACCTGGTCTCCATGGAGGGGCAGAGTGTCACCCTGTACTGTCAGGCCATCTCCCACCCCCCCGCTGTCCTCTGGAGCTGGATCAGGTTGGACGAGCAGGGTGGGAGGCAGGAGGTGGGCATAGGGCGAGAGCTGACCCTGAGCATGGCAAGTGAGAGTGGGCACTACATTTGCCAGGCTTACAGCAACTTCTTGGCCCTGATGCAGCAGCAACAAAGCCCCTCCCACACAGTCTATATCGTCTACTTCCCCATGACTGGTAATCTACTCATCAATCATAACATCCACATTATTTATCATGAGTCCAACACATTTAGCTTCCTCTCAGCTCAAGATGGAGAATAGTTCAGTTTGAGGAAATGACGAACGATAATGAGATGTGTTCCATTAGTAGAGAACTGAGCTGATGACGATGATGGGTGGTAATGGTGGTGTGATAGAGACAATGTACCAAAAGAAAAGATAATGTACTGGGATGGTGCCTCTCACATTACCATGTCATGTTTTATAACTTTGGATTGCATTTATCAATAGTTTTATGTTGTCAAACCCTGCTGTTCAATGTATGTATCAATATTTGATGCACAGTAGTACTTTATAGCATAGGTTTGTAAAGTTTAACATTTTAGTGTAAGCCTGTGGCACATCAATGTCAATACAGTTCAATTGACTGTTCCTCCTCTCCCCTTAGGCAGTGTGTATGCAGGAGTAGCAGGGTTGGTGCTGGTTCTCCTTGCCGGGGTCTTACTGCCCTTGTTGCTGCTGTGGCTCTGGAGGCAGCAGGCCAAAGAGAGGGCCGGTCAAAAGACCTTGGCCACCACGAGTGCACCGGCCAAAGGTGAGTGACACTGTCAAGTGTACTGCACTGTATCAACAGTTCTGCCAAGTCTTCAGCTATACTGCAGTTATAATTGTAACATGTAGGCTACTGTAGTTACAGGAAGTAATGTGTTGTTGTAAAAAAAATATATATAATAATAATAATTTTTAATTAACCATGTAGGCTAGTTGAGAACAAGTTCTCATTTGCAACTGCGACCTGACCAAGATAAAGCATAGCAGTTCGACACATACAACAACACAGAGTTACACATGGAATAAACAAAACAGTCAATAATACAGTAGAACAAAAAGAAAACAAAAAGTCTATATACAATGTAAGTGCAAATGAGGTAAGATAAGGGAGTTAAGGCAATAAATAGGCCATGGTGGCGTAGTAATTACAATATAGCAATTAAAACACTGGAATGGTAGATGTGCAGAAGATTGATGCGCAAGTAGAGATACTGGGGTGCAAAGGAGAAGATAAATAAATACAGTATGGGGATGAGGTAGGTAGATAGGATGGGCTGTTTACAGATGGGCTATGTACAGGTGCAGTGATCTGTGAGATGATCTGACAGCTGGTGTTTAAAGCTAGTGAGGGAGATATGACTCCAGCTTCAGAGATTTTTGCAGTTCATTCCTAAATGATCAAAATATAGGTCTATAGTAGGTTTCTGAAAAGCTTACAATGTTCATTCAGACATTGTGAGTGTTGGTTTGATTTACTGTGATGTATTTTCCATGTACTTCCAGGATTTACTGGACCTGCAAAAGCACCAAAGTAAGAGCATGATAAACAAATCATATTTGTGTGTTTTACATTTTTCTTCCTGTGTATGAGATTATAATTAGTAATCAGCATAATGCTATGTTGATCGCTAGGCTGATCGCTATGCGGATCGCTAGGCTGATCGCTGTGCTGATCACTATGCTGATCATGTGTCTGCTGTCACCACTAGGGGGAGGAGTCAGGCCCAGGCTGGGGATGAGGGAGAAGTCTACATGAACTGTGGTGAAACCAACCAAGCCTACAGCGACCTGTGCCCCGCCTACATGACAAGAGATGATACCTACGCCACCTTGGGATAATTCCTACGCCAACTTCAAATCACATAACATTTTATTAGTCACATGCTTACTTACGAGCTCCTAACCAACAATGCAGTTTTAAAAAATACAGAAAAGAATAAGAGATAAAAGTAACAAGTAATTAAAGAGCAGCAGTAAAATAACAATAGCGAGACTATATACGGGGAATACCGATACAGAGTCAATGTGAGGTAGTATGTACATGTAGGTAAAGTTATTAAAGTGACTATGCATAGATAAGAGAGTAGCAGCGGTGTAAAGGCGGGGGCAATGCAAATAGTCTAGGTAGCCATTTGATTAGATGTTCAGGAGTCTTATGGCTTGAAGGTAGAAGCTGTTTAGGAGCATCTTGGACCTCGACTTAGCGCTCCGGTACCGCTTGCCGTGTGGTAGCAGGGAGAACAGTCTATGACTAGGGTGGCTGGAGTCTTTGACACTTTTTAGGGCCTTCCTCTGACACTGCCTGGTATAGAGGTCCTGGATGGCAGGAAGCTTGGCTCCAGTGATGTACTGGGCCGTTCGCACTACCCTCTGTAGTGCCTTGTGGTCGGAGGCCGAGCAGTTGCCATACATGGCAGTGATACAACCAGTCAGGATGCTCTCGATGGTGCTGATACCTACGCCACCTTGGGATGATTCCTACGCCTTGTCATGAGAGAGGGTGATGGGACTTACCCAAGGACAGGAACAACATATGCATATGTGACATGAAAGTAACACTAAAATAACCTGCTTGATAAATCACATACTGAAGATAAGAGGAGTTACATCCTCTTTTGCTCATTCTAAAACACTGTGGGGCAGTTTCCCAGACACAGATTAAACATAGTCCTGGACTTAAAAACTCTATCAAGAGGTACTCTATTGACCGTGCTTTTTCATCCAGGACTATGTTTAATCTGTGTCAGAGAAACTGTTCTTAAGAGAGTTAGAGTTTGTTTAATATTTAAAGAGAAGCTAGACTTGAGGTTTGAAAAGTCTTATTTTTCTAATTTGTCTGCATTCATAGTGATATTTGTCAGAATCTTTTAATGGAAAAAATTACTGAAACAAAAAAACAGGCATTTCAATAACAATATATCTGTTAGTTCATATTTACATTGAGAAGGCAGTACAGCGTATTACACAATATGTTTTAAATGCATCACATACACAGAGTTACAGTTACTGCAACATTTATAACAGAGGTCTATTAACTTCATAACCCACACGTCTCTGTTAATACTTCAGTAGCTGGCAGCCTCATAAAAGGATCGGGAAGCTTGTTATTCCCTCATTCTTTACTATAACAATAATCCCACTGGGCAAAAACTGGTTGAATCAATGTTGTTTCCACGTAATTTCAACATTTCTATTTTTACATTTGTTGATTTCACATTGAATTCACGTTAGTTGACAACTCAACCAACTTCTAATCAATACTAGAAGTTGAACTGTCTGTGCCCAGTGGGATAGCGATGCTTCACATATTTATAAAAAGCTCCCAGTATTTGTTTTGCTATGTTACTAAATTGAATTGCAAAACAAATACAGTTTCACATCTCACCACACATGAACAGTTTTGCCAATTCCATAAGTGGTGAAGACCCTGCAGGCTAAAATCAATGCAATTCTTAGTTTCACAATTACAGTTTCAGATCATTACAAAGCTTAGTGTATCACAACATGCATGAACTTGACGGACAGCCAGCATCCTGAAAACCTTATTTTTACGTGTGAATATATGTCCATATTAGGTGCTCAAGAACAAGGATTTTTTTATTCCTTGCTCACGACCAGCTATTGTTCAGCACCCAATTTAGAAGGCTCCAACAGTGATAGGACTATTGTTGGTTAAGGGCTTGTAAGTAAGCAATTCACTGTTGTATTTGGCGCATGTGATATTTAAAATGTAATTTGATATCCATTTTATCTAAGGATCTAGTCTAGTGGCTTGGGACTGAGTTTATAGAGCTATTGTACAATCATTTATAGAAGCTCCTGTTCCCAATAAAACATCTGCTTTTCTCCTCTGATTACACTCCTCTGATTACACTAGAAGAACAGGAAGAAACAGATGTGATGAAATTAACGGTCGCAAGTCTGTCACAAGAACAAACTAAGATACATTGTGAGATACAATGTACAGTACAACTGAAATGTGAAACCAAAGAATCAATGGTCCAAAGATTCTTTAAAGCACTGATTATAGCTGGCACAGTGGCCAGGACAAATCCCTACAGGGAAGACATCTAGAGGGGAACCATACTCTGGGTGGGGCTGTGTGGTGGTGCATCTGTTCATGTGAATGTGTCTGAATGAACATGAGGCTACATAGCAGAGTGCATGTTCTGCACTGTGTGTGCCTTGTTAGGTGTGGGTGTGATGGAATGAAGCATCCTGAGGATGTGGTCACTAACAACAGTCAGCATTAGCATTAGACACAATATCTACAATACAATGTCATCTAGAGATTTAAACAGCTGCTGCTGTTCGCTATGGAGCCGCTGACTCACATTCTTGCACTCCACCATAGAAATGTGTGTGATGGCTGTTTCCGAGCATCCTTTCCCCCTCCCCACCTTTTTCAGATGGTCCTTGATGTAGAGGCGGAACTTCCTGGTGGCGAAGCAGTACACTACAGGGTCCAGGAGGCAGTTGAGCCCCATCAGCATCAAGGTGACCTGGTGGGCATCGTTAAGCCACTGCCTGGTCCGCTGGCCCCAGTCCATTCTGCCCCAGCCCTCCTTGATCTCCAGTACAGCCAGAGTCCAGGGGCCCTGGAGGAAGAAGACCAAGACGAAGCACCACATGAGGTGGGTGGTGGCCACAGTCCGCTTCTCGTCGTCAGTCTTGTTGTGGTAGCCCTCAAAGCAGCGCGACACGTTTCCGTCGTCCACCTGGATGCCCGTCTCCAAGAGGTACGGCACGGACATGGACAGAGTGAGCGCCCAGATGACCGCCGTGATGGCCACCCCGCGGCGCCAACAGTCGGACGAGGCGGCATACAACGGGCGCGTGATGGCCCAGTAACGGTTGACGCTGATGGCGGCGAGGAAGAGGATGGAGCAGTAAGTGTTGATGAAGAAGAAGAACACACCGGTGACGCGGCACAGGAAGTCGCCGTAGCGCCAGTCACCGCGGTGGTGGTAGTAGCCAATCCAGAAGGGGAGGGCGCACACGAAGAGGAGGTCGGCACAAGTCAGGTTGGCCATGTAGATGCGGATCTCATTCATGGCCTTGGTGTCGTGCATGTGCTGCAGCACGAACAGCACGTAACTGTTGGCTATCAGACCAAGGACGACCACAACACCGTAAAACACTGGGAAGAGGGTGTAACGGAAGTCCGAGTCCAGGAAGGTTCTGTTGACGACTGACGATAGGTTCACTGTCCTAGTCACTGCTAAGTCCTCTTGCATCCCCATGGTCGACTCCACTGTTGGTTCTGCTAAAGCAAGCAACTCCCTCTGTGAGAAAAAGACTTAGACTCACAGTGTTTTCTAATACTATATAAATGACTAATATTTCAAGACTCACTAATATTCACTTCAGTACTTCTCTTACTGCAGTCAGGAGAGCTTTGGACATGTCTAGTAAAATCATACATATACAGTATATTCCATGGAATAGCCTTCATTCTCAGAACAAGAATAGACTGACGAGTTTCAGAAGAAAGTTGTTTGTTTCTGGCCATTTTGAGCCTGTAATCGAACCCACAAAAGCTGATGCTCCAGATACTCAACTAGTCTAAAGAAGGCCCGTTTTATTGCTTGTTTAAATCAGGACAACAGTTGTCAGCTGTGCTAACATAACTGCAAAAGGGTTTTCTAATGATGAATTAGCCTTTAAAATTATAAACTTGGATTAGCTAACACAACGTACCATTGGAACACAGGAGTGATGGTTGCTGATAATGGGCCCCTGTACGCCTATGTAGATATTCCATTAAGAATCAGACGTTTCCAGCTACAATAGTCATTTACAACATTAACAATGTCTACACTGTATTTCTGATCAATTTTATTTTATTTTAATGGACAAAAAAGGTACCTTTTCTTTCAAAAACAAGGACATTTCTAAGTGACCCCAAACTTTTGAACTGTAGGGTACATATGAGATGAGTAAAGCAGTATCTAAACATTATTAAAGTGGCCAGTGATTCACGTCTGTGTTTATAGGGCAGCAGCCTCTAAGGTGCAGGGTTGAGTAGCCGGGCAGTGTCCGGCTAGTGATGGTTACCCCTTGGCAGCGTTATCAGAAACCACAGTATTGATTTTCACTGCTACGCAGACGATATACAACTCGGCATTTCTGTGTCACCAGAGAATTTGAGCTCCACAGATAAATTAGTAGACTGTATTAGTGATTTAAATATTTGGATGGCACACAACTTCCACCAGCTTAATCAATACAAGACCGAGGTACTTATTGTTGGGTTATGGTTAATCAATAGCCAAAATAGCTTTTTACCACCTGAGGAACATTGCAAGGGTGTGGCCGTTTCTCTCTCAGGCTGATACAGAGACAAGCATGCTTGACTACTGTAATGCTCTGCTGTCTGGTCTACCCAAGAAAGCCATTGGTCAACTGCATAACATACAGAATGCTGCAGCACGGGTACTGAGCAAGACCAGATGAAGAGCATACATTACAGCAGGTTTTAAGGTCTCAGCACTGGCTGCCTGTGAGTTTTAGAATTCATTTTAAGATTCTTCTGTTGGTTTTTAAATCAATCCACAATTGTGCACCCCAATACATATCAGACGTGCTTTTAAGTTATGTACCCAGTAGGTCCCTCAGGTCCTCTGGCACTGGCCTTTTAACTATCCCAAGGCCTATGACCAAGAGGCATGGAGAGGCAGCCTTTAGTTATTATGTCCCCAGCCTCCGGAATAGCCTGCCAGAGAACCTGAGGGGGGCCGAAACTACGGACATTTTTAAAAGATCTTAAAACACACCTTTTTAGCTTTGATTTTCCTTGGGGTGCTTTTTAGTCATTCCGTTTTTATTGTTATTCTTAAGTTTTATGTCCTCTAATGTTTGTTATGTAGTAAATATTTCAGTTTTTATTTTCATTGTTTTATATTCGTTTTTTCCTGTGAAGTACATTGCGTTGCATTCCATGTCTGAAATGTATAAATAAAGCTTGATTTGATGATTGCAGGTTGATGATTGCTGGTCACACCTAGACTAATCTCTTCCTGCTCTGTCGTCAGTATTGCGGATAACAACAAAAGGATTGCCACTATATGAACAACAAATTAGGCTAGAAAGGTTTTATAGAGAATTCATTAATTCATTATATTATCCAAGAATAGAATCAATGGTTCAATAATAGAACTGACCATTTTTCCCAGATCCCAGACTGTAGCTTTAATCTGCTCTACCGTAGCTACTGTAGGTCTACCCATCAATTCCAGATTGAACTTTGTGTCATTCACTGAATATACTACAAAATTCACATCAGCTCCATAGACTGGTCTTTCTTGGCTGTCTGACCCTTCTAGGACCCCTGTCACCATCTGATCCTGCTAAGACATGATGAACATAGTGTTGAAAGTTGTATTGTCAATCTTGTTTTGTATTTAACGCCACTTTAAATGTGTACATGACACTGCAACAAAATTTCCCCATGGGGACAATAAAGTAAGTAAGTAAGTAAGTAAGTAAGTAAGTACTGACTCCACTGTGGTGCAGGCGGAGCGGGCAGTCAGACAGACCAATTATTTAGAAACGGTCCTCTTTCTGATTTGTATGCTGTTAGCCTACCTATTGTATTACAAGCACTTATTTCTCACATTATTCACACAGTCAGAATTCACTGCTTTAACTTCAATAGCCTACCTCTCCTAGATGGGAGAGAGGTTTCATGTGTGTCTAGTATGCGTGGTCTCAATGAAATACATGGGCAGAGAATCACGTGGCAGTTAACTTGAATATGTTTAGACTGTAGTTTACTACAGTGTCTGTAAATAAATATTGATCATGAAAAGAAAAATGGAGGGCGCTCAACTAACGTGAGTGGAAGTGCAATCAAAACATGTAAAATGCACAACGCGCACATACGTTAGGCTTCTATGGTGACCACATAGATTAGGTTACTATGGTGACCACATACATTAGGCTTCTATGGTGACCACATAGATTAGGCTTCTATGGTGACCACAAAGGTTAGGATACTATGGTGAACACATACGTTACAGGCTGACCACACCGCTCGCGTCGCATGCGCGATACATTTAGAAATTTATATTATTCAATTATTGCACCCACACTGCTCGCAAGCGTTTGCGTTGCCAAGGGCTAAAATAGAAGTCCTTTCTATTTCTGACGCAGATCGCGCTGCAAGTCCTGCCTCTCCCATCTCCTCATTGGTTTATAGAAGCAGGTACCCACGTGCCATCTCCTCATTGGATATACCCACGTGGGTGATTGAAAGACAAACTGTGTTGCCGGTCAGTGTAGTAATACTATGAAAGTTTGTGCATTTCAGGTAAAATAACAACTCAATGTTTATATCCCAGGACAAATTAGCTAGCAACAGCAAGCAAGCTAAATAGGACAAATTAGCTAGCAAGTGCAAACTAACTAGCTAAATTGCCATAAATGTTTATTGCTTTTTGACCTGTCCCCAAATTAATGTCATTGGTTCAAAGTTTGTTTTTATATTTTAACCTGTGTGTCGTGATTGCGTTTGGTGTAGGGGGACAAAATTAATATATGCACGATGGCGCACGATGGTGCACGATGGCTCACGCGTGCAGCCGGTTTGGGTTCCGTGTTAGGCTTCTATGGTGAGCGAGCATTGCACCTTTTAAATTTTCAATAACTATGGATTACACATTTATTTGTCTCTGCCTGCAAATGTTCCTCCTAAAATGTAGGCTATATCCTATAGGACTATGCGAAACGTTAGCAAGTGTAGCTGTCATCATTCTTGTTGCTTCCAGTTCAGTAGCCACTTAAACATTAATTCCCAATTAGAGACAACGGTAATCAGCTGCCTCTAATTGTGGACCATACTCAAACCAACATAGAAATTAAAGACTAGAACACCCCCTAGTCACACCCTGACCTAAAACACCCCGAGGGCTCTCTATGGTCAGGGCTTAACGGTACCCCCCCCCCACCCCCAAAGGTGCGGACTCCGACCACAAAAACCTGAACCTAGATGGGGAGGGTTAGGGTGAGCAACTAGCGTCGATGATGGCTCCGGTGCGGGACGAAGCCCCCGCTCAGACCGCGGATCTGGCACTGAAGCCGGGCTGAACGCCGTGCCCGGACTGAGCTCCGGAGCAGAGGAAGGCTCCAGCCATGGATCAGGACTGGACGTCGTCCCTGGACTGGGCACCGGCACAGAGGAAGGGTCCGGCCATGGAGCAGGACTGGACGCCGTGCCCGGACTGGACACCGGCACAGAGGAAGGCTCCGGCCATGGAGCGGGAGGAAACTCCGGGCCATAGACCGTCGCCAGAGGCTCCGGGCCGTAGACCGTCGCCGGAGGTTCCGGGCTGAACACACACACTGGTGGACGAGTGCGGGGAGCAGGCACAGGACGTACCGGGCTGGGGAGGCGCACTGGAGGCCTGGTGCATGGAGCCGGCACTAGACTGGTGACACGCACTTCAGGGCGAGTGCGGGGAACCGGCACAGGAAATACTGGGGGACAAAATTAATATATGCACGGTGGCGCACGATGGTGCACGATGGCTCACGCGTGCAGCCGGTTTGGGTTCCGTGTTAGGCTTCTATGGTGAGCGAGCATTGCACCTTTTAAATTTTCAATAACTATGGATTACACATTTATTTGTCTCTGCCTGCAAATGTTCCTCCTAAAATGTAGGCTATATCCTATAGGACTATGCGAAACGTTAGCAAGTGTAGCTGTCATCATTCTTGTTGCTTCCAGTTCAGTAGCCACTTAAACATTAATTCCCAATTAGAGACAACGGTAATCAGCTGCCTCTAATTGTGGACCATACTCAAACCAACATAGAAATTAAAGACTAGAACACCCCCTAGTCACACCCTGACCTAAAACACCCCGAGGGCTCTCTATGGTCAGGGCTTAACAGTACCCCCCCCCCCCCCCACCCCCAAAGGTGCGGACTCCGACCACAAAAACCTGAACCTAGATGGGGAGGGTTAGGGTGAGCAACTAGCGTCGATGATGGCTCCGGTGCGGGACGAAGCCCCCGCTCAGACCGCGGATCTGGCACTGAAGCCGGGCTGAACGCCGTGCCCGGACTGAGCTCCGGAGCAGAGGAAGGCTCCAGCCATGGATCAGGACTGGACACCGTGCCTGGACTGAGCACTGGAGAAGAGGAAGGCTCCGGCCATGGAGCGGGACTGGACGTCGTCCCTGGACTGGGCACCGGCACAGAGGAAGGGTCCGGCCATGGAGCGGGACTGGACGCCGTGCCCGGACTGGACACCGGCGCAGAGGAAGGCTCCGGCCATGGAGCGGGAGGAAACTCCGGGCCATAGACCGTCGCCAGAGGCTCCGGGCCGTAGACCGTCGCCGGAGGTTCCGGGCTGAACACACACACTGGTGGACGAGTGCGGGGAGCAGGCACAGGACGTACCGGGCTGGGGAGGCGCACTGGAGGCCTGGTGCATGGAGCCGGCACTAGACTGGTGACACGCACTTCAGGGCGAGTGCGGGGAACCGGCACAGGAAATACTGGGCTGGAGAGGCGCACTGGAGGCCTGGTGCGTGGAGCCGTCACAGGTTGCACCGGACTGGTGACACGCTCTTCAGGGCGAGTGCCGTTCAGAATACACCTAACTAACATCTCTCTCCGTTCACTCTCCTCCAACAGCTCCATCACCTCCCCGACGGTCTCTGGCTCTCTCCACGGCTCGACAGACAGCTCCTTGTGCCCCCCCCCCCAACGGACTGAAGACACGCTCTTCAGCACACCTACGCTGCAACATTTTCCTCGCCAACATCTCTCTCCGGTATTCCTCATTAAACACCTCCATCGTCTGCCAGACGGTCTCTGGCTCACACCTCTGCTCAGCCGACTGCCCCTTGTGCCCCCCCACCCCCCTCCCCCAAAAAAGGTTTCTGTGGCCGCGGATCCCGGCGTCGTCGCTGTTTCCCTATACTCCTTTGCGACTCCTGCCAAGGAAGGGTCTCGTGTCCGCCCATAATCTCCTCCCATGTCCAACTCACTTTCTCATCCCTGGCACGCTGCTTGGTCCTTGTTTTGTGGGATATTCTGTCACGTTCGTCGAAAGGAGCGGACCAAGGCGGAGCGTGCGTATAGTTCCACATACTTTATTTCAAAATGAAACTTAACAAAAACAACAAAGAATAAAGGAACGTCCAGTACAGAGCGCACTTAGACACTACCTGAAAATAATATCCCACAACACAGGTGGGAACACAATGGGCAACTTAAGTATGATCCCCAATTAGAAACAACGATAATCAGCTGCCTCTAATTGGGAACCATACTCACACCAACATAGAAATAGAAACGCTAGAAACACCCCTAGTCACGCTCTGACCTATACACCATAGAGAACACAGAGGGCTCTCTATGGTTAGGGCGTGACAAAGTGATAATATATAATTGGCTAATATTGTCACCCATCAGACTATTCTTGATTTAATCTTGTCTTTACATATACTAATAATATATGTGTGACATTTGTTTTGAATGAGAATGGACCATTATCATGCACCTATCTCAAAACAGGGGCAACAGGTAAAAACACATGTCATACAGTATATACACTTAAATAGTGAATGGAGGACCCTTTTCCCGTGGTTCATTTTCATGCCAGCCAGATAGGCTATACTCCTGTTGTAAAGATAAACAATGTGCTTAATATTAGTAAAGTTGAGAAATAAATATAGTAGGCGGTCACGTGTGCTCCCTCTCCGGCCTCTAGGTCACCAGGCGCACACCAGTCACCATTGTAATGTGCATCTGCACATAATGACACTCACCTGGACTCCATCACCTCCTTGATTACATGCCCTTTATATGTCACTCCCTTTGGTTTCTTCCCCAGGCGTCATTGTTTCTGTTTCTCTGTCATGTTGGTGCACTGTTCCTGTTTCTTAAATGTATTCATTCCCTGAACATGCTTCCCAACTATCAGCGTACAACGTTACATAGGCCTAGCCTATAGAAAGCTGATGGGATCCTCTTGTTTGAAGAGGCCATCACTCTGTTTTCTTGTGCAATTGCATAGCCTATACAAATGTTGCGCAACATGAGATCTTGGGCTAGATTCTTGATTAATCTTGATTAGATTTTCGATTACATTTGCATTGATGTCAGAGTGATTAGAGGGACAATAGAGTGCTGAGTAGCAGGCAGTTAGCAAGTTTGGTAGGCTACTCATGACCATCAGCAGCATCAGAGCTTGGAGAAGCCGAATTACTGTGACTAAAGGGTCACATGGAATTTGACTGCCTTCATGACGGTAATATGGTCACCTCAACAGCCCTAAGCGGGATGAAGAAATCGTCCCAGAAAAGACTTCTAATGTGCACTGTGACAGTGAAGCCGAGGAACATTAGAGCTGTTTATTACTGTGTCAGTGTGAAAAGTAGATAATTAGCTAGGGAAACTGACAGATCAATAACGTTACATTGACATACTGACTAATACAACTCACATTGCACTGAAAAAACATCAGAATATCAATCATTTGGCCGATGATTTCATCGTTTAAGTCAGGTCTAGTTTGATTGAGGCAAAAATAATAGATAATGTAAGCCAACCTTTGGCCAGCTCTCTCTAACAGTACGTCAACTGGCAAAAACTTCTGAAACAGGACAAAACAAAGTCTACAACACATTTCCATACAAGCAACTGCTGTTAGATAGCACTATGAGGTTGCTATTATTACTATCTGACAGATTGCTAGAACTGACCTGGCTGTGGTACCTACTCACTAGCAAAGCTTATTCATTCACCTCAGTCAAGAGGGGATGAAACATTACATGTCAGTTACAATACTAGCTCAGCACTGCGAATAAACACTAGTTTTTTTTCTGTTAATTTAAACAGCAGTTACTTTTTCTTCCCACTGTAGCTGGCAAAGTATGTGAGCCCTTTAGAATTACCTGGATTTCTGCATAAATTGTATCTGATCTTCATCTAAGTCACAACAATAGACAAACAGTCTGCTTAAACTAATAACACACAAATAATTATAATTGTTCATGTCTTTATTGAACACACTGTGTAAGCATTCACAGTGCAGGTTGGAAAAAGTATGTGAACCCTTGGATTTAATAACAGATTGACCCTCCTTTTGCAGCAATAACCTCAACCAAACGTTTAACGTAGTTGCGGATCAGACCTGCACAATGGTCAGGAGGCATTTTGGACCATTCCTCTTTACAAAACTGTTTCAGTTCAGCAATATTCTTGGGATGTCTGGTGTGAACTGCTCTCTTGAGGTCATGTCACAGCATCTCAATCAGGTTGAGGTCAGGACTGACTGGGCCACTCCAGAAGGTGTATTTTCTTCTGTTCAAGCCATTGTTGTTGATTTACAGTGCCTTGCAAAAGTATTCATCCCCCATGGCATTTTTCCTAGTTTTTCCTAAAATCTATTCCTATAAATAGATTTTGATTTCATGTAATGGACATACACAAAATAGTCCAAATTGGTGAAGTGAAAAAATAACTTGATTCAAAAAATTCTAAAAAATAAAAAACAGAGAAGTGGCGCATGCATATGTATTCACCCCCTTTGCTATGAATCCCCTAAATAAGATCTGGTGCAACCAATTACCTTCAGAAGTCACATAATTCATTAAATAAATTCTACCTGTGCGCAATCTAAGTGTCACATGATCTCAATATATATACACCTGTTCTGAAAGGCACCAGAGTCTGCAACAAGCAAGCAGAAATATGAAGAATAAGGAGCGCTCCAAACAGATCATGGACAACGTTGTGGAGAAGTACAGATCAGGGTTGGGTTAAAAAAAAATATCCGAAACTTTGAACATCCCACGGAGCACCATTAAATCCGTTATTAAAAAATGGAAAGAATATGACACCACAACAAACCTGCCAAGAGAGGGCCACCTACCAAAACTCATGGAACAGGCAAGGAGAACATTATTCAGAAAGGCAACAAAGAGCTGCAAAGCTCCACAGCAGAGATTGGAGTATCTGTCCATAGGACCACTTTAAGCAGTAGACTCCACAGAGCTGGGATTTACAGAAAACTGTCCAGAAAAAAGCCTTTGCTTAAAGAAAAGAACAAGCAAACACGTTTGGTGTTCACCAAAAGGCATGTGGGAGACTCCCCAAACATATGGAAGAAGGTACTCTGGTCAGATTAGACAAAAACGTATCTTAAACGCTATGTCTGGTGCAAACCCAACACCTCTCATCACCCCGAGAACCCCATCCCCACAGTGAAGCATGGTGGTGGCAGCATCATGCTGTGGGGATGTTTTCATTGGCAGGGACTGGGAAACTGGTCAGAATTGAAGGAATGATGGATGGTGCTAAATACAGGGAAATTCTTGAGGGAAACTTGTTTCAGTCTTCCAGACATTTGAGACTGGGACGGAGTTTCACCTTCCAGCAGGACAATGGCCCTAAGCATACTGCTAAAGCAACACTCGAGTGGTTTAAGGGGAAACATTTAAATGTCTTGGAATGGCCTAGTCAATGCCCAGACCTCAATCCAATTGAGAATCTGTGGTATGACTTAAATATTGCTGTACACCAGCGGAACCTATCCAACTTGAAGGACCTGGACAGTTTTGCCTTGAAGAATGGGCAAAATTCCCAGTAGCTAGATGTGCCAAGCTTTTAAAGACATACCCCAGGAGACTTGCAGCTGTAGTTGCTGCAAAAGGTGGCTCTACAAAGTATTGACTTTGGGAGGGGTGAATAGTTATGCATGCTCAAGAACAGTTTTTTTGTGTTATTTCTTGTTTGTTTCACAATGAAAAATATTTAGCATTTTCAAAGTGGTAGGCATGTTGTGAAAATCAAATGATACAAACCCCCCAAAAATCCATTTTAATTCCAGCTTGTAAGGCAACAAAATAGGAAAAATGCCAACGGGGTGAATACTTTCGCAAGCCACTGTACTTCTGTCTTTTGGATGGTTGTCCTTTTGCATCACCTAACTTCTGTTGAGCTTCAATTGGCGAACAGATAGCCTTACATTCTCCTGCAAAATGTCTTGATAAACTTAAGAATAAATGTTTCTGTGGACGATAGCAAGCTGTCCAGGACTTGAGGCAGCAAAGCAGCCCCAAACCATGATGCTCCCTCCACCATAACTTACAGTTGGGAGGTTTTGATGTTGGTGCACTGTGCCTTTTTTCTCCACACATAGTGTTGTGTGTTCCTTCCAAACAACACAACTTTAGTTGAATCTATCCACATAATATTTTGCCAGTAGCGCTGTGGAACATCCAGGTGCTCTTTTGCGAACTTCAGATGTGCAGTAATGGTTTTTTTTGGACAGCAGTGGCTTCTTCCATGATGTCTTTTCATGAACACCATTCTTGTTGAGTGTTTTACGTATTGTAGACTCGTCAACAGAGATTTTAGCATCTTCCAGAGATTTCTGTAAGTCTTTAGCTGACACTATGATTCTTCTTAACCTCATTGGGCATTCTGCGCTGTGCTCTTGCAGTCATCTTTACAGGATGGCCACTCCTAGGGAAAGTACCAACAATGCTGAAATTTCTAAATTTATAGACAATTTGTGTTATCGTGGACTGACTTTTAGAGATACTTTTGTAACCCTTTCCAGCTTTATGCAAGGCAACAATTCTTAATCTTAGGTCTTCTGACATCTATTTAGTTCGAGGCATGGTTCACATCAGGCAATGCTTCTTGTGAATAGCAAACTCAAATTTTGTGTGTGTTTTTTATGGGGCAGGGCAGCTCTAACCAACATCTCCAATCTCGTCTCATTGATTCGACTCCAGGTTAGATTACTCCTGACTCCAATTAGCTTTTGGGGAAGTCATTAGCCTAGGCGTTCACATACTTTTTCCAACCTACACTGTGAATGTTTAAATTATGTATTCAATATAGACAAGACAAATTAACTAATAACACACAAATTATTGTAAGCACACTGTTTGTCTATTGTTGTGACTTAGATGAAGATCAGATCCAATTTTATGTCAAATTTGTGCAGAAATCCAGGTAATTACAAAGGGTTCACATACTGTTTCTTGCCCTCACAATAGTAAACTAAAGAGTAGCCAGTTTCTGTTCATTTTACAACTTGGTGAAAGAGCGCAACACAAACACGGAACTATGCTCAAGTCTCTCGTCCTGGATACTTAGCTGACTCATTCAAACTATCTGCACACTTCCAGTCAGATGCAAATGTACTTTAATAGAGGCTCAGATTACCTTCAGTAAAGACCTACTCCAGCTTCCATAGAACCTCTTTAAATCACCTGATTTCCTCTGACATAGCACAAGTGGGGGGAGGGGGCCTTTCAGCGCTTTTGTCCTGAATTGGTCCTCTATTGTTCCCACAAGGAAGGAGGGATGCCAATTACGTCAGAGTGCACCATCAGACCAACGCCTTGAATTGGCAAACACCTGCATTTCACGATTTTGTCTAAAAAACACTATTTTGCTCAAAACATATTTTTTTTACCCTTCAGTGTGTGTACTTTACTATAGTTATACTTGGAATCTAGTTTTTCAATAGGAAAAGTAAAACAATATGTTCCTGTTTTCCAGTTTAGCATTCAGCACCTTCACTAATCATTTTTTGGGGGTGTATGGAAGATTCTGCCAATTACGCCTACCTGGGGTGGCAGGTAGCCTAGTAGTTACAGCGTTGGGCCAGTAACCAAACGATTTCTGGATTGAATCCCTGAGCTGACAAGATAAAAACCCGTTGTTCTGCCCCTGAATAAGGCAGTTAATCCACTGTTCCCGGGTAGGCCGTCATTGTAAATAAGAATTTGTTCTTAATTATTATTATTAGCAACAAAGCAGTTACCCCACCACTTTTTTGCTGTTTTTTTTTTGCTTTTTTCCAGGGATGTTGCTGGAAAAATGAAACCACTCAAATTCCTTGACGGAGCTATGGATGCAAGGAATGACCATCCATGAGATCAAAATTATATTTGAACCATTTGTAAATGTTAGAAATACACTAGTGTTTTATTCCATTGTATACAAACAACGGAATAAAACATGTTTAGGCGATATTTTTTGGTTCTGATGGGGTAGGAAAGTTGAACTAAGCTCATGAGTTATCTATAAATTCTTCAAGAATGAATGGCTATATGTAATTCATATAAAAGTCCATACATGGACGTACCAATCCCAGATTTCCCTTTTAAGAACGGCTTGTTCAATGTTTTCTAATACTGTATGATATCATTTAGGTTTCTTGGCGTCAACTCTGGCTCTAGTAGAGACTCATTATTAGTGCAGTGAAAGATGTTAGACGTGTACATTTGTTTAAAATGTTTAAACACAAAATACTTGTAAAATAACGAAAATGTTCACAGGTAGGCTGTCACGATCGTCTTGCGGTGAGAGATTGGACCAAGGCGCAGCGTGTGAAAAATACATCTTCTTTTATTAGAAGAGAGAAAAACACGAAAACGAACACTATACACAAACTAACAAAATAACAAACAGACGACCGTGAAGCTATATAGAAAATAGTGCTGACACAAACACTACACATAGACAATTACCCACAAACACCTAAAGCCTATGGCTGCCTTAAATATGGCTCCCAATCAGAGACAACAATAACCAGCTGTCTCTGATTGAGAACCAAATCAGGCAACCATAGACTTTTCTAAACACCTACACTGAACACAACCCCATACATACTACAAAACCCCCTAAACAATACACACACCCTAAACTAGACAAAACACACAAACATCCCCCATGTCACACCCTGACCTAACTAAACTAATCAAGAAAATATATATAACAAAGGCCAGGGTGTGACATAGGCTAATAAAGAAAAGCTAAATATATTTGAAATCTCAATCAGAATGTTAACGCGCATCCTAGTCTGTGTAGAGCATATACTCTAGATCATTTTTTTACAGGAAAAGTAATACATACATTTTCTAAGAAAACAGCAAGAAATGTGCTCGTGGCTCCTTCCTCAATGTTTTTCTGTGTGTGTGTGTTCTAGAGATAAAGCTATTAGGTTACCTTGAAACCAGCATATGTTAGGCTACATCGTAAACATCTCTTTAGCCTAATACATGGGCGCGAATGTACATACTACAATGACGTAATCCACCATGATGCACAGAGGCGGGCGTCTGACAACTCCGGCTGCGTGTACTAGACAGACGCAATGGCTTACAGGATATTCTGCCCTACCCATTCAAAGAGGTGTGAACTTGTGTCAACTTGTGCATCACTGGTGGTACTTGGGAAGCCCATGAGCATACTGTCAGTGAAGTAAAGTAACTAAGTATAAATATTTGAAGCAGTACTTACATAGTTTGGGGGGTATCTGTACTTTACTATTTATATTTTTGACATCTTTTACTTCACTACATTCCTAAAGAAAGTAATGTATTCACTTTTTTCTCCAATACATTTTCTCTGACACCCAAAAGTACTCATTACATTCTGAAAAATCAGAATGTAAAAAATGACCAGAAAAGTAGTGCACTGGGCCTTTACTAATCCTGTATTACCGGACTGATATAGCAGTCTGTAGCGCAGACAACAAAATATATTCATCAGTTAAATGCAACAACAAAACATTTCTACAAATACATTTATTCATATATTTATTTATTTAACACTATAATTTGTTTACAAGCATGATGGCTGTACTTTTAGATTGAATGCATCCAACTGGTATTTACAACTTCACAACTGGTAATTACCATCTTACCACTTGGTTATGAACGCAGCATCAGGTGATTTAAAGGGGCAATCCAGGAATGGTACATACATTTTTTTACTTTTAAATTTATGAGAATTAGCCATGGATTCTGAGAGAACATAACTTATAAATGCATAATGAGCTTAGTTCAACTGTCTTCTCAGCAGATTGCCCTTTTAATATTTGTTTATGACCTTAGTAATATTACTAACATTCCAGGAGTCCCTCAGGGCTCTACAGATGCACTTTCCAGCTGCCTTTCTCTGAACAAACGTTTTAATGAATTAGTCCATTGTGGTAATGACTGTCATTCCACATTATAACCACAGGGTGGCTCAAAAGATTTCGATACAAGCTCTGTGACTTCATCTTTTTTTTTAACTTTCTCTCCTCAAATAAACTATATTTGAGTGAGCGTATGGTAGAGTGAGTTTGTGAGTACTAATGTAACCAGTGTGTGTGAGCGTTACACTACTTCTACCCAGAGGCTTGGGCTTTTGTGATATAGTCCGTATGATGCTTGGTTCTGCGTTATAGGAGTTCGGTTCGAGTCCCCGTTACAGCTCTAACTTTCTCCTGCTACACTATTGCCCGATTGGCACTGTAGAACCGACCTGAACTATACTGTGCTGGCTCAGATACGGTCTTTTCACCTTGTCCTCTTTTAACATGGTTCCAGCAACTATGATGTATGCTTAACCAGGCCAGCCCAGTACAGCTCTGCTTTGAATGGCTAGTTTGGCCCTAAAGTCTGAATCAGGCTTATGACTGGGGTTATTGTTTCCCCATCCAGATCACAATAAAAGCAGGCCAGATAACCTAAGCCTAAGTGATAGCCATTTACACTTACTGCCTTCCCTGGTGCCTGCTGCTGCCTACAATGTAGTGCCGAGTCACAACAGAAATGATGAAATGCTGTGTGTCCCGCTGTGTGAAGTCCTGTTTTATGACCCTGAAAACTGCCTGGATTTCTCTCTGTGGTTAATGTCAGTCTCTTTGCACTGCTTTCCCCTGGTTTCATATCAAAGTCTATGTTTAACTACATGGGTCCACACAGGCACCATATGTACCAATATACCCAGCATCGCGGTGCCCAACTGCCAACAACATCATTCCTGTGTTAAGGTTAAAGGTGCAATGCAGCCATTTTTATCTCAATATCATTTATGGGTAACAATTAAGAACCTTACTGTGACTGTTTTCAATTAAAATGGTCAAAAATAGCTTCTTAGCAAAGAGCAATTTCTCAAGCAATAATTTAGCTAGGACAGTCTGGGAGTGGTCTGAGTGAGGGGCATAATTGAATGAGCCTAATGGCAGGGATATGTAACCAGACAACTATCTGTTATTGGCTTAATTTATACTGCCAGGTGATGTTACTAGGCAGGCCAAAACTCCATCCCACCTAAACAGGCAGACATTTTAGGTGGTCTTTTCAAACAACTTTTACACTAAAAGGGAATTATCATCAGTTTTAACAATTTCACAGTATTATTCAAACCTCATAGTGTGGAAATATATATAAAACACAGGGAATCAAGTTTTTGACTGCACTGGGCCTTTAACGATTGGCTCTAACCACATTGCTGTTATTAAGGTTTGCAGAGAACACGATAAAGAGACTTTGTGGTTATCCAGGCAGACATACTCAGAAGCTAGACTGTATACAAGTGAAAGAGCAGTGCTTACTACGTCTTGTGAGAGTGAACATTGGGTGTGGAGCGACATTTTTGAAGGGAGTTAAGATGGGGCTTGGAGGGCTTAATGTTTTTGGTGGTTAGGTGGGAATAGAATTATCTACCAACACTAATGCTTTGAGGTCAACTCTGTCTGATGATGGTATGCATTGTTACATAGGTCAACCTATGGAATTCCCTATCATCTCCCAACCTCCCAAACCCTTTGGACGAGTCGAGGGTGCCTCAACTGGGCCCAGGTGTGCGGCGCACCGGGAGAATGTTGGCAGGAGCCCAGAGGTTTTATGGGCTAGCGTGGAGACGGTCGGGAGACATTTGGGGTTACATTCCAGAGGGAGGCTATTGGAGGCACCTGGTGAACACCTTTTACGGTCGCTGCCGTCTCATCCACAGCCTCTCCTTACTGAAAGACATGAATGTCTAGCAATACATTGTATCTCCACGGCCCTCGACATAAGCACAGGCCCACTTAAAACGAAGGAAGAAAAAAAAGAAGATAAATGGATAGTACTTTGCTTTGCCTGGCAGTAGCACTGCTGGGCTTGGGATGAAACGTTTTTGGCAGGCTATATACTGTAGTTGCCAAGACAGATTTACCACAATGGAATGTGCTTCAATAGTGATAGGGCATGCGAGGGCAAACTGTTAAAGACTGATGTGCCTTCATCTCCAGATAGGAGCTGACACTGAGGTTTACTGTACATACCTCAAGAGTAGCCAGGCTACATACCTACACATGTACAACCCCAGAGTCAGAGTTCGATCCCCGCCTGCCAACCTTCCCACTGTTTCTCCCGTAGAAATAGAATGAATAGAACGGCCGTCCCCATTCAAGTCAATGACGGCATAATGGGTGGACTGGCGGCCATTGCGAATGTATCCGTAGGAGCAAAGCAGAAAGTGTGTATGTCACGCCCTGGCCTTAGTATTATTTGTTTTCTTTATTATTTTAGTTAGGTCAGGGTGTGACATGGGGTATGTGTGTGTTTTGGGTGATTATATGGTTGGTTGTAGTGTATGGGTTTGTGTTGAGTGTATGTGTCTAGGTATGTCTATGGTTGAGTGTAGGTGTTTAGGAAAGTCTATGGTTGCCTGATTTGGTTCTCAATCAGAGACAGCTGGTTATTGTTGTCTCTGATTGGGAGCCATATTTAAGGTAGACATAGGCTTTAGGTGTTTGTGGGTAATTGTCTATGTTGAACGTTTGTAGCATGTGTGTGTGCACTACGTTTATAGCTTCAGGGTCGTTTGTTGTTTTGTATAGTTTGTATAAGTGTTTCGTTTCGTGTTTCATCTTCGTCGTTCTAATAAAAGAAGATGTATTCATATCCTGCTGCGCCTTGGTCCGTCTCTCCTCCACACGATCGTGACAGAATTACCCACCAAACAAGGATCAAGCAGCGTGATCAGTGGCAACAGGAGCAAGGAATAAAGGATTCATGGACATGGGAGGAAATATTGGATGGTAAGGGACCTTGGGCACAACCGGGAGAATATCGCCTCCCTCGTGAAGAGCTGGAGGCAGCGAAAGCCGAGAGGAGGCGATATGAGGAGGCAGCACGGAGGCAAGGCTGGAAGCCCGCAAGTACAACCCAAACATTTCTTGGGGGGGGGCTTAGAGGTAGTGGGCCGAGGGCAGGTAGGAGACCTGCGCCCACTTCCCAGGCTAACCGTGGAGAGCGGGAGTACGGGCAGACACCGTGTTACGCAGTAGAGCGCACGGTGTCTCCTGTACGTGTTCATAGCCCGGTGCGGGTTATTCCACCTCCCCGCACTGGTAGGGCTAGATTGGGCATTGAGCCAGGTGCCATGAAGCCGGCTCAACGCGTCTGGTCTCCAGTGCGTCTCCTCGGGCCGGCTTACATGGCACCAGCCTTACGCATGGTGTCCCCGGTTCGCCTACATAGCCCGGTGCGGGTTATTCCACCTCCCCGCACTGGGCGGGCGACGGGGACCATTCAACCAGGTAAGGTTGGGCAGGCTCGGTGCCCAAGGGAGTCAGTACGCCTGCACGGTCCGGTATTTCCGGCGCCACCTCCCCGCCCCAGTCCAGTTCCACCAGTGCCTACACCACGCACCAGGCTTCCAGTGTGTCTTCAGAGCCCTGTTCCTCCTCCATGCACTCGTCCAATGGTGCGTGTCTCCCGCCCATTACCACCGGTGCCTACGCCACGCACCAAGTCTCCTGTGCATCTCCAGAGTCCTGTGCATCCTGTTGCTGCTCCCCGCACTAGCCTTGAAGTGCGTGTCCCCAGCCCGGTACCACCAGTGCCGGCACCACGCACTAGGCCTAATGTGCGTATCCAGGGTCCAGTATGCCCTGTTCCTTCTCCCCGCACTAGCCTTGAGATGCGTGTCTCCAGCCCGGTACCACCAGTTCCGGCACCACGCACCAGGCCTACAGTGCGCCTCATCCGGCCAGAGCCATCCGTCTCCCCAGCGCCATCTGAGCCATCCGTCTCCCCAGCGCCATCTGAGCCATCCGTCTCCCCAGCGCCATCTGAGCCATCCGTCTCCCCAGCGCCATCTGAGCCATCCGTCTCCCCAGCGCCATCTGAGCCATCCGTCTCCCCAGCGCCGTCTGAGCCATCTGTCTGCCCAGCGCCGTCTGAGCCATCCGTCTGCCCAGTGCCGTCTGAGCCATCCGTCTGTCCCGAGCCATTAGAGCCGCCCGTCTGTCCCGAGCCGTCAGAGCCGTTCGTCAGTCAGGAGCTGCTAGAGCCATTCGTCAGACAGGATCTGCCAGAGCCGCCAACCAGACAGGATCTGCCAGAGCCGCCAACCAGACAGGATCTGCCAGAGCCGCCAACCAGACAGGATCTGCCAGAGCCGCCAACCAGACAGGATCTGCCAGAGCCGCCAACCAGACAGGATCTGCCAGAGCCGCCAACCAGACAGGATCTGCCAGAGCCGCTAACCAGACAGGATCTGCCAGAACCGCCAACCAGACAGGATCTGCCAGAACCGCCAACCAGACAGGATCTGCCAGAACCGCCAACCAGACAGGATCTGCCAGAACCGCCAACCAGACAGGATCTGCCAGAGCCGCCAGCGAGCCATGAGCGTCCAGAGCCGCCAGCCAGCCATGAGCGTCCAGAGCCGTCAGCCTGCCATGAGCGTCCAGAGCCGTCAGCCTGCCATGAGCGTCCAGAGCCGTCAGCCTGCCATGAGCGTCCAGAGCCGTCAGCCTGCCATGAGCGTCCAGAGCCGTCAGCCAGCCATGAGCGTCCAGAGCCGTCAGCCAGCCATGAGCGTCCAGAGCCGTCAGCCAGCCATGAGCGTCCAGAGTCGCCCGCCAGCCATGAGCGTCCAGAGTCGCCCGCCAGCCATGGGCAGCCAGAGTCGCCCGCCAGCCATGGGCAGCCAGAGTCGCCCGCCAGCCATGGGCAGCCAGAGTCGCCCGCCAGCCATGGGCAGCCAGAGTCGCCCGCCAGCCATGGGCAGCCAGAGTCGCCAGTCAGCCGGGATCGGCTGAATCCGCCAGTCAGCCGGGATCTACCAGAGACACCGAAGCGGATATTGACAATGCTGGAGTGGGGGCCACGTCCCGCACCCGAGCCGCCGCCATATTAGGGCCCACCCCGGACCCTCCCTTTATATGTCAGGTTTTGCGGCCGGAGTCCGCACCTTTTGGGGTGGGTACTGTCACGCCCTGGCCTTAGTATTATTTGTTTTCTTTATTATTTTAGTTAGGTCAGGGTGTGACATGGGGTATGTGTGTGTTTTGGGTGATTATATGGTTGGTTGTAGTGTATGGGTTTGTGTTGAGTGTATGTGTGTAGGTATGTCTATGGTTGAGTGTAGGTGTTTAGGAAAGTCTATGGTTGCCTGATTTGGTTCTCAATCAGAGACAGCTGGTTATTGTTGTCTCTGATTGGGAGCCATATTTAAGGTAGCCATAGGCTTTAGGTGTTTGTGGGTAATTGTCTATGTTGAACGTTTGTAGCCTGTGTGTGCACTACGTTTATAGCTTCAGGGTCGTTTGTTGTTTTGTATAGTTTGTATAAGTGTTTTGTTTCATGTTTCATCTTCGTCGTTCTAATAAAAGAAGATGTATTCATATCCCGCTGCGCCTTGGTCCGTCTCTCCTCCACACGATCGTGACAAGGTACAAATCAATGTGTGCTGTGAATGGAGAATTCAACTCAACTGACATGACAAACAATACATTCCATTTCATGAGCCACACAGTTAATTAACATAATTTGAATCAACATTCTACATTACCATGGGAATTATTGCATCACATTACCAGGCAGCCATTGCGAGTGTAACCATGAGTTTATCAGTCAAATTGACAGGGTTAGAGGTTCCAAGCCCGTTCTTGTCCAGCCCTGACCATAGAGAGCTTTTTATTCTCTATGTTGGTTGGGTCGGGGTGTGACTAGGGTGGGTCATCTAGGTGTTTGTATGTCGATGTTGGCCTGTTATGGTTCCCAATCAGAGGCAGCTGTTTATCGTTGTCTCTGATTGGGGATCATCATATTTAGGCAGCCATTATTCCTTTGTGCTTTGTGGGATCTTGTCTATAAATATTTGCATGTCAGCACTATTATTAGCTTCACGTTTCGTTTGGAATTTTGTTGTTTTTTGTTCGGTGTTCATTTAATAAAGGAAAATGTATGCCTACCACGCTGCACCTTGGTCCATTCATAATGACGATCGTGACAGTTCTATTCATTCAATTTCTATGGTTACTCCCACTTGCTTATCTCCACCTTTGAGTTCATAAAGCATCCAAATACGAGAAGGAGAGCAGAATTCCAATCTCCTTTATACTAAAGATATATCAACGTGCCTTCAATATTCAATTCAACTCGTGGCCTATGTGAAATTATCAAAGCTTTAAAGTAAGGATATGATTTTACTCTATTGCTGTATTACAGTGCCTGTTGGAAAAATGTTGAGATTTCCTAACACAAATGCATGTTTTGCCTATGTAATGTAAATACATGAGCGCATTTAAATCCTGAATATTAAACAGTGTTTGACTGCAAAGTACATTTTAATCCTTTTAATCCTCTATGATGACAGGCATACAGAGAGCAGAGTAACAGAATCATGTCCTCTTTCTACGATATCGCTTAACCTAGCCTGCAGGAATAACACATCATCATGCAGTTACAATATATTACATGGTAAGACTTGTGCAACCCACGTACAGTACCCGTCAAAAGTTTGCACACCTACTCATTCAAGGGTTTTTCTTTATTTTTTACTGTTTTCTACATTTTAGAATAATAGTGAAGACATAAAAACTATGAAATAATACATATGGAATCATGTAGTAACCAAAAAAGTGTTAAGAAAATTATTCAAATAGCCAGCTTTTGTCTTAATGACAGCTTTGCAAACTCTTGGCATTCTCTCAACCAGCTTCATGAGGTAGTCAGATGGAATGCATTTCATTTAATAGGTGTGCCTTGTTAAAAGTTAATTTGTGGAATTTCTTTCCTTCTTAATGCGTTTGAGCCAAATCAGCTGTATTGTGACTAGGTAGGGGTGGTATACAGAAGATTTGGTAAAAGACCAAGTCCATATTATGGCAAGAACAGCTCAAATAAGCAAAGAGAAATGACAGTCGATCATTATTTCAAGACATGAAGGTCAGTCAATACGGAACATTTCAAGAACTTTGAAAGTTTCTTCAAGTGCAGTCACAAAAACCATCCAGCGCTATGATGAAACTGGCTCTCATGAGGACCGTCACAAGAAAGGAAGACCCAGAGTTACTTCTGCTGCAGAGGATAAATTCATAAGAGTTACCAGTCTAAGATTGCAGCCCAAATAAATGCTTCACAGAGTTCAAGTAACAGGCACATCTCAACATCAACTGTTAACAGGAGACTGCTTGAATCAGGCTTTCATGGTCGAATTGCTGCAAAGAAAGCACTACTAAACGACACGAATAATAAGAAGAGACTTGCTTGGGCCAAGAAACACAAGCAATGGACATTAGACCGGTGGAAATCTGTTCTTTGGTCTGATGAGTCCAACTTTGAGATTTTCCAACCGTCGTGTCTTTATGAGACACGGAGTAGGTAAATGGATGATCTCCGCATGTGTGGTTCCCACCATGAAGCATGGAGGAGGAGGTGTGATGGTGTATGGGTGCTTTCTTTGCTGGTGACACTGTCTGTGATATATTAAAGAATTCAAAGCACACTTAACCAGCATGGCTACCACAGCATTCTGCAGCGATATGCCATCCCATCTGGTTTGCGCTTAGCAGGACTATCATTTTTTTTTCAACAGGACAATGACTCAAAACACACCTCCAGGCTGTGTAAGGGCTATTTGACCAAGACGGAGAGTGATGGTGCTGCATCAGATGACCTGGCCTCCACAATCACCTGTGCTCAACCCAATTGAAATGGTTTTGGATGAGTTGGACCACAGAGTGAAGGAAAAGCAGCCACCAAGTGCTCAGCATATGTAGGAACTCCTTCAAGACTGTTGGAAAAATATTCCTAATGAAGCTGGTTGAGATAATGCCAAGAGTGTGCAAAGCTGTCATCAAGGCTATTTTGAAGAATCTCAAATATAAAATATTTTGATTTGTTTAACACTTTTTTGGTTACTACGTGATTCCATTTGTGCTATTTCATAGTTCTGACTATTATTAGTCAGTTCTCACTATTATTCTACATTGTAGAAAATAGTTTAAAAAAAGAAAAACCCTTGAATGAGTAGGTGTCCAAACTTTTGAATTGCACTGTATATACAGTGAATTCGGGAAAGTATTCAGACCCCTTCCCTTTTTCCACATTGTGTTACATTACAGCCTTATTCTAAAATGTATTAAATTACATTTTCCCTCATGAATCTACACACAATACCCCCTAATGATGAAATATTACAAATAAAAAACAGAAATACCTTATTTAAATAAGTATTCAGACCCTATGCTATGGGTCTCTAAATTGAGCTCAGGTGCAACCTGTTACCGTTGATCATCCTTGAAAAGTTTCTATAACTTGATTGGAGTCCACCTGTGGTAAATTCATTTGATTGGACATGATTTGGGAAGGCACACACCTGTCTATCTATATAAGGTCCCACACACAGTTGACAGTGCATGTCAGAGCAAAAATCAAGCCATGAGGTCGAAGGAATTGTCCGTAGAGCTCCGAGGCAGGATTGTGTCGAGGCACAGATCTGGGGAAGTGTACCAAAAAATGTCTGCAGCGTTGAAGGGCCACAAGAACAAAGTGGCCTCCATCATTCTTAAATGGAAGAAGTTTGGAACCACCAAGACTCTTCCTAGAGCTGGCCGCCCGACCAAACTGAGCAATTGGGGGAGTACGGCCTTGGTCAGGGAGGTGACCAAGAACCCGATGGTCACTCTGACAGAGCTCCAGAGTTACTCTGTGGAGATGGGAGAAACTTCCAGAAGGACAACCATCTCTGAACCTCTCCACCAATCAGGCCTTTATGGTAGAGTGACCAGATGGAAGCCACTCCTCATTAAATGGTGGCCAAAAGGCACATAAAGGACTCAGACCATGTGGAACATTCTCTGGTCTGAAGAATTCTCTGGTCTGATGAAACCAAGATTGAACTCTTTGGCCTGAATGCCAAGTGTCACGTCTGGAAGAAACCTGGCACCATCCCTACGGTGATGCATGGGGGTGGCAGCATCGTGCTGTGGGGATATTATTCAGTGGCAGGGACTGGGAGACTAGTCAGTATCAAGGGAAAGATGAACGGAACAAAGTACAGAGAGATCCTTGATGAAAACCTGCTCCAGAGCGCTCAGGACCTCAGACTGGGGCGAAGGTTCATCTTCCAACAGGACAACGACCCTAAGCACACAGCCAACACAACGCTGGAGGGGCTTCGGGACATGTCTCTGAATGTCCTTGAGCGGCCCAGCCAGAGCCTGGACTTGAACCCGATCGAACATCTCTGGAGAGACCAGACAATAGCTGTGCAGCGAAGCTCCCCATCCAACCTGACAGAACTTGAGAGGATCTGCAGAGAGGAATGGGAGAAACTCCCTAAATACAGGTGTGCCAAGCTTGTAGCGTCATACCTAAGAAGACTCGAGGCTGTAATCGCTGCCAAAGGTGCTTCAACAAAGTACTGAGTAAAGGGTCTGAGTACTCATTCAAATGTGATTTCATTTTTTTTAAATTCATTTGCACAAGTGTATTTAAACCTGTTTTTGCTCTGTCATTATGTTGTATTGTGTGTAGATTTTAAATCAATTTTAGAATAAGGCTGTAAAGTAACAAAATGTGGAAAAGGTCAAGGGGTCTGAATACTTTCCGAATGCACTGTATAACTTGTATTTTAATGAGTAATTTTTAATCTTGTTGACTTTTTGATACATAGAGATATATTATATCTTACAGCCTCATTATAAGACATTATAAAGGCTAATTCAGGCTTATAACAAGTTATAAAGCATTATACCGGCAGACTTTCAGTATTGTTACCAAGGTTTTTTTGTCTTCTACCTCTCCCCAGTCTTACTTTCACTCCACCTCAGTCTCCCTCTCTCTCTCTCTCCCCGTCAGTCTCCCTCTCTCTCTCTCTCTCTCTCTCTCCCCCTCAGTCACCCTCTCTCTCTCTCCCCCTCAGTCTCTCCACCTCAGTCTCCCTCTCTCTCTCTCTCTCTCTCCACCTCAGTCTCCCTCTCTCTCTCTCTCCCCCCCTCAGTCTCCCTCTCTCTCTCTCTCTCCACCTCAGTCTCTCTCTCTCTCTCTCTCTCTCTCTCCCCTCAGTCTCCCTATCTCTCTCTCTCTCCCCCTCAGTCACCCTCTCTCTCTCCCCCTCAGTCTCCCTCTCTCTCTCTCCCCCTCAGTCACCCTCTCTCTCTCTCTCTCCCCCTCAGTCTCCCTCTCTCTCTCTCTCTCTCTCCCCGTCAGTCACCCTCTCTCTCTCCCCGTCAGTCTCCCTCTCTCTCTCTCTCTCCCCGTCAGTCACCCTCTCTCTCTCTCTCTCTCTCTCTCTCTCTCTCTCCCCGTCAGTCACCCTCTCTCTCTCTCTCTCCCCCTCAGTCACCCTCTCTCTCTCTCTCTCCCCGTCAGTCTACCTCTCTCTCTCTCTCTCCCCCTCAGTCACCCTCTCTCTCTCTCTCTCCCTGTCAGTCTCCCTCTCTCTCTCTCTCTCTCCCCCTCAGTCACCCTCTCTCTCTCTCTCCCCGTCAGTCTCCCTCTCTCTCTCTCTCTCCCCGTCAGTCACCCTCTCTCTCTCTCCCCCTCAGTCACCCTCTCTCTCTCTCTCTCCCCGTCAGTCACCCTTTCTCTCTCTCTCTCCCCGTCAGTCACCCTCTCTCTCTCTCTCTCCCCGTCAGTCACCCTTTCTCTCTCTCTCTCCCCGTCAGTCACCCTCTCTCTCTCTCTCCCCCTCAGTCACCCTCTCTCTCTCTCTCTCCCCCTCAGTCACCCTCTCTCTCTCTCTCTCCCCGTCAGTCACCCTCTCTCTCTCTCCCCCTCAGTCACCCTCTCTCTCTCTCTCTCCCCGTCAGTCACCCTTTCTCTCTCTCTTTCCCCATCAGTCACCCTTTCTCTCTCTCTCTCCCCCTCAGTCACCCTCTCTCTCTCTCTCTCCCCCTCAGTCACCCTCTCTCTCTCTCTCTCCCCGTCAGTTACCCTCTCTCTCTCTCTCTCCCCCTCAGTCACCCTTTCTCTCTCTCTCTCCCCCTCAGTCACCCTTTCTCTCTCTCTCTCCCCGTCAGTCACCCTCTCTCTCTCTCCCCGTCAGTCACCCTTTCTGTCTCTCTCTCCCCCTCAGTCACCCTTTCTCTCTCTCTCTCCCCCTCAGTCACCCTTTCTCTCTCTCTCTCCCCATCAGTCACCCTCTCTCTCTCTCCCCGTCAGTCACCCTTTCTCTCTCTCTCTCCCCCTCAGTCACCCTTTCTCTCTCTCTCTCCCCCTCAGTCACCCTTTCTCTCTCTCTCTCCCCGTCAGTCACCCTCTCTCTCTCTCCCCGTCAGTCACCCTTTCTCTCTCTCTCTCCCCCTCAGTCACCCTTTCTCTCTCTCTCTCCCCCTCAGTCACCCTCTCTCTCTCTCTCTCCCCGTCAGTCACCCTCTCTCTCTCTCCCCCTCAGTCACCCTCTCTCTCTCTCTCTCCCCGTCAGTCACCCTTTCTCTCTCTCTCTCCCCGTCAGTCACCCTCTCTCTCTCTCTCTCCCCGTCAGTCACCCTTTCTCTCTCTCCCCCTCAGTCACCCTCTCTCTCTCTCTCCCCCTCAGTCACCCTCTCTCTCTCTCTCTCCCCCTCAGTCACCCTCTCTCTCTCTCTCTCCCCCTCAGTCACCCTCTCTCTCTCTCTCTCCCCGTCAGTCACCCTCTCTCTCTCTCCCCGTCAGTCACCCTTTCTCTCTCTCTCTCCCCCTCAGTCACCCTCTCTCTCTCTCTCCCCCTCAGTCACCCTCTCTCTCTCTCTCTCCCCTCAGTCACCCTCTCTCTCTCTCTCTCCCCGTCAGTCACCCTCTCTCTCTCTCCCCCTCAGTCACCCTCTCTCTCTCCCCGTCAGTCACCCTTTCTCTCTCTCTCTCCCCGTCAGTCACCCTCTCTCTCTCTCTCTCCCCCTCAGTCACCCTCTCTCTCTCTCTCCCCCTCAGTCACCCTCTCTCTCTCTCTCTCCCCCTCAGTCACCCTCTCTCTCTCTCTCTCCCCGTCAGTCACCCTCTCTCTCTCTCCCCCTCAGTCACCCTCTCTCTCTCTCTCCCCCTCAGTCACCCTCTCTCTCTCTCTCTCCCCCTCAGTCACCCTCTCTCTCTCTCTCTCCCCGTCAGTCACCCTCTCTCTCTCTCCCCCTCAGTCACCCTCTCTCTCTCTCTCTCCCCGTCAGTCACCCTTTCTCTCTCTCTCTCCCCGTCAGTCACCCTCTCTCTCTCTCTCTCCCCGTCAGTCACCCTTTCTCTCTCTCTCTCCCCGTCAGTCACCCTCTCTCTCTCTCTCTCCCCCTCAGTCACCCTCTCTCTCTCTCTCTCCCCGTCAGTCACCCTCTCTCTCTCTCCCCCTCAGTCACCCTCTCTCTCTCTCTCTCCCCGTCAGTCACCCTTTCTCTCTCTCTCTCCCCGTCAGTCACCCTTTCTCTCTCTCTCTCCCCCTCAGTCACCCTCTCTCTCTCTCTCTCCCCCTCAGTCACCCTCTCTCTCTCTCTCTCTCTCCCCGTCAGTCACCCTCTCTCTCTCTCCCCCTCAGTCACCCTTTCTCTCTCTCTCTCCCCCTCAGTCACCCTTTCTCTCTCTCTCTCCCTGTCAGTCACCCTCTCTCTCTCTCCCCGTCAGTCACCCTTTCTCTCTCTCTCTCCCCGTCAGTCACCCTCTCTCTCTCTCCCCGTCAGTCACCCTTTCTCTCTCTCTCTCCCCGTCAGTCACCCTCTCTCTCTCTCCCCGTCAGTCACCCTTTCTCTCTCTCTCTCCCCGTCAGTCACCCTTTCTCTCTCTCTCCCCGTCAGTCACCCTTTCTCTCTCTCTCTCCCCGTCAGTCACCCTCTCTCTCTCTCCCCGTCAGTCAATCTTTCTCTCTCTCTCTCCCCGTCAGTCACCCTCTCTCTCTCTCTCTCCCCCTCAGTCACCCTCTCTCTCTCTCTCTCCCCGTCAGTCACCCTCTCTCTCTCTCTCCCCCTCAGTCACCCTCTCTCTCTCTCTCCCCCTCAGTCACCCTCTCTCTCTCTCCCCGTCAGTCACCCTCTCTCTCTCTCCCCATCAGTCACCCTCTCTCTCTCTCTCTCTTTTCTCTCAGTAATTTTCTTTCTCTCTATTACTGTTGTTCTGCTTTTCTTTCTCTCTGTCTCTCCGTCGTCCTCCTTCCTTTAGCCCTCCTTCCTTTAGCCCTCCTTCCTTTAGCCCTCCTTCCTTTAGCCCTCCTTCCTTTAGCCCTCCTTCCTTTAGCCCTCCTTCCTTTAGCCCTCCTTCCTTTAGCCCTCCTTCCTTTAGCCCTCCTTCCTTTAGCCCTCCTTCCTTTAGCCCTCCTTCCTTTAGCCCTCCTTCCTTTAGCCCTCTCTGAATGTGGAGGACACCAGTCCCTATGGATTTTGATGGATATACGTCCTATCTGATGATTTTCTAAGTGCATCCTCTCTTTCCCTCTACACACACACATTCACATAAACACACATATGCACACACATAGTCTTATACTCATATACCATAGACACACACTCATGAGCGAGCATACACACACACACACACACACACACACAAATGTATGAGGATTCTTTCCTGCAATGGGTGTCTGGGTATGCCTGGTGTTTCTCATCCAACAGTTTATAAGACTTAAAATTGGATTTAATTTCTCTTTGATCATTTTTCATTCAAGGCCTTTTAACCTATTTGGTGCCTATTCTGTTGCATTCACCTTCCCTTGTGTTAAACAATATGATCACTCACAGAAATATATACAATCTACCGAGAGCATCTCATTTATACGGGGTTGAATGCAGCTTGGATTCTCTGTGAGATTCTATCAAGATGTGTTTTTATTACACAACAGTATAGTCACCGCAACCTCGTACATGGTCATGGATACGTGGGGACTGTGGATATTCATTTCTTTCCACCCACGCTGTTTCACAGATCATAATGATGTCCAACCACTGGTTTTTAATTACACTAAGCTAGAATGAAGGACTTTGTTTTTTTCCTGTTCAGGTGAACAACGATTAGAAGGAGAAAATAAATAGTGCCCTTCCCTACTCTGCTTTGACCTCTGTTTGAAGCCCTGTTTGAAACCCATGTTTGAAGCCCTTACATGAAAATGACTCATGAAATAAAAACTCCTGATACACAATTTTTGATATACATCATGTCTAGTCTACATATCCAACTGATAATTCCTGTTGGCTGAAAAGTAGGACGTACTGCTGAAATAAGTCAATATTAAATGTAGACGGAAGGCGAGACACTTTCCACAGATAAAATACTCGATCCACTTTATTTCCTGGTTAAGTTACAGTCACAACAACTGGACCTTAATTAAATAAAGGTACAAATAAAAAAAAATGGTGTTTGTGAGAATCTCCCTTTTTCCATAGAGTGGACGATACAGATGTTTTCATGAGAAGACCGATTTTCGGGATGTCTCATGGTCTGACAAACGATGCTGTAGTTCGGCCACCTTCCACCACAGATGCAGAAAGGCCACCATAGAGGCGCATTGAGACGCAGCCCATGCAACAACAAAAAACAGATATCTTTAGCTTAAACCGACAGATTTCGATAGGATTTTTAAAACTATGTTACTTAGATTGACGCACATTACATTAACATCTGACACCAGAGGGATCTGTTCTTGCAATTTGTAGTCTATGACATTTCATATGTAGATATGATAATTTATCACACAGTAGCTTGGATGTAGCGAACTACATTTTCAAAGTAACTTTAGTTAAGTAAACTATACGCTCCTTAATGGTAGATTTAGTGTCATTCTTTTGTTTTTTATCTTATGTTTGTTGGAAAGTAAATATTTGTTTTATAATTATTTTTTCCTGTAAAGCACATTGCGTTGCATTCCATGTCTGAAATTTGCTGTATAAATAAAGCTTGATTTAATTTGATTAGTGTAGCATTAACTTCTCCCAGTGTGAGGTAGTTGGTAGCTTGGTAAACTATACTTTCAGAGTATCTTCCCCAACACTGTCATCTCCATTAGACTTATATAATCAACTGTCATCACACAGCAGAGGCCAAAGTACATCTGTGTCTCACAGTAATCATGTGACAATAGGGCCAATCACAATGTACCTGACCACAAAGTGTTATTTGACTCCTCCCGCTGCCCATAGTCTTGGCTCAAGTATTGACCACCACAAGCATTTGATTGGGTATTTATTAACCAAAAGCACCAGATGGCTACACCTTGTTCTAACTAGGCAAGTCAGTTACGAAGAAATTCTTATTTACAATGATGGCCTAGGAACAGTGGGTTAACTGCCTTGTTCAGGGGCAGAACGACAGATTTTTACCTAGTCAGCTCAGGGATTCAATCTAGCAACTTTCGGTTACTGGCCCAACACTCTAACCACTACCTGCCACCCCACAATGGTATTCTACGTTTTTGCTCTACAACCCCCACAAGTGTTACGCCATCCTCTGAAGGTAACCAATACCGGTTTTAAAAATAGAATGAAAGTCTGCAGGTGGTTTTGGCCTAAATATGTCTAAATAAATAAATAAAGATATATTTCTTGAGCTTTCTTATATCTCCTAGATATAGGACAGACACTTCAAAACCTTATTCCTTATGGTTTATTGTTTGACTGTCTTTTTTGCCATTAATGAAGCTGATAAGCAATGCGTTTCTATGGGCTATAGTAGTAAAGGCCAGATTCAATATTTTATCTAATATATTTCTTTCTATTTTCTTTTATGATAACTAAATAGCTAAATTATCCATAGTATAACTATCTTAAAACAATTCCATATATCAAATTTGAACAAGAAGCAACTGTGACAATATTGATCCTTATATATATAAAAAAACGTTCTTGTTGAGCAAAATCCACAATCCACACACTCATGAACCATACATCAGATTCACTCCAGAACTTGTATTTAGACTCATGTACAATGTAGAAAATAGTAAAAATAAAGAAAAACCCTTGAATGAGTAGGTGTGTCCAAACTTTTGCCTGGTACTGTATATATATATATATATATATATGTTTTATTGTCACATACACCAAATATGTGCAGTGAAATGTGTTGTTTTACAGGGTCAGCCATATTATTACGGTGCACCTGGAGCAAATTAGGAGTAAGTGCCTTGCTCAAGGGCACATCAACAGGTATTCAAACCAGTGACCTTCCGGTTACTGGCCTGACATACTAGGCTACATGCTGCCCTGTACTGCAACAAGTTGCTGTGAGATATTAGCCAGTACAGGGGGACTTTATACATAGGGACCTAAGGGACCCTATTTATGGAAACAGCCTGTTCCTCTTCCCAAAAACCTGATACAAATATTGGTATTCTTTCATAAAATAAATTGTTTTATTATATGATATACCATATTGTCCATTGACAGGCCAAATTCAGTAAAGTTTTTTCTGCATATTCTTCTGAAACGGCTGACTTCCTTTGGCTACATTCCCTTTACTGCTCTGACATTCTTTTTTAGGTCATTGCAATGTGCGGAAACCTACGTTGTTATATTCAGAGGCTCGTGTCATTTTCTCTCTGAATTCGACATGTTTCGTTCTATATCCATGGGCTAGACTTGAGGAGAGGCGGGACTCTACAGCAGGGAAGGGCGTTCTTGCTGCGGTCAGACCCAGACTCGTCACACAAGGGGTGGGTCATCCGGCGCAAAGGAAAACCCACCTTTTTCATTGTTAGGGACAAGGTGGAATGTGTTGGTTTGATCCTACAGCTCAGGCCGGGAATAGAGGGAAGAAACAACGAACGCAGTTAAGTAGGAAAAAAAGCCTTCTCCCGCTGGTCTACCAGAAATCTGTGAAATAACTTGTGTCTTTGGTTCAAACCTAGTCATCTAATCGGCACTAACCGAATGCATTTGGGGACTATCGCAGATTCTCTCATCGCAAGGTACGTTAACTAACTATTGTTTTGATCAGTGTAAAACTACACATATTACTACATGGAAACATTTAACTGTGCTAGGATGCTGTAACTTCCTGAGTTCGACACGGGCAGACTCCGAACTGCGGCAAGTTTTGACCCCTCCTCCCCCTGCTCCTCTTCTGCTGGCGCAGCCAAAAGGAAGCCTCCACGAAACACCAGACTGCGGGTAAAAACCTGGGCCACGTTCAGTAGGAAAACGGGGTGGAATGTTGCAGAAATAAATATAACGACGAATAGAACTGACGTGATTCCATATTCATCAAGTCAGACATGTTTGTCCAGTGGTACATATTTCCATAGCCAGGTATTTGCATATTACTGTCTGAACTTTCTACAACGTTGTGTCCTGCTGAGTTGCCAGGTGGTTAAATTGTGTAACAGTTTGAAGTTTTCCTCGATCGTAACTCGCTAGTTGACTGTTTCAAAATATTACGAGTAGCTAGGCTACTGTTGCGTTCAGTGACGACGTAACGTTACCGCTATCTGGATGGAATGTTGGGGGTTTCTGAACAGGATATTTTATGTTTTCCTCGAGAACAATGTATTCGGATCGAACGATTTCTTGAAATTAATTCACCATTAACCACCCACCTTAACACAAATCGAAAAAGTCAACTTTTTTTCTCCGTCAACTACACAGTCCACTGTCACCTTAAATATTTAGTAGCCTAAAGTAGGCCGCTTTTTTAACAGGTCAACTGTCAAGGTAAATAACGATTGCAATGTTCTGAGCAAGATGGCAGTAAAAACCCTTTCTATATTGATACTTGACAGATAATATTTTAGCTGGCTCTCAAGTAGTCTGTGTTGACACAGCCATGGGTAATGTTCTTCAACTTGATCTCTATGGATAAATCATCAAATCCATTTAGATCAATGCTGAAATTGTGAATACAGCAGGGAATGATCAGCCTGACACAATTGGAGATTGCCTTGATTGTTGGCATTATTTTTTTGCAAAGATCCACTTGACATGGGAAGGGAGTTTCCCCAAAGATAGCTATTTTTAATTTCACTGCACCAATATGGGAATTGGGCAGTGATACAGAAATCTGCAGGTCTCATCAAAGTGAACACCTAATGTCTGAGAATCCTTTTAACACAGTACATTTGGATAGTCAAGCTTGATTTGCCCTCATGTTGGCGCGAGCAAGCAGGCTAGGTATCTACAGCCAATCCAGTAGGGTCTGGAAATTACAGTGAGCTTTGTTTGGTCAATAGCAACGTGATGTCAGAGTATGTGCATAAAGTTCAGCTTTCCCCAATTTTGGTCCCGCCCTGTTCACGCTCCCTCACCCATGTTTGCGTCGCCCAATGGTCCCCCGCCCACTGTGCTTCAGATGTTGGCTCCGTTGTTTCATTGCCCCAATGTTCTAGGTGGATTTCCGGTGAAACAGCTGAGATCCACAAATCATGTTGGGGGTGACGAAACAACCATTGGGCGTGAGCATGGGCGAGAGAAGTGAACAGGGTGGGACCAAAATTGGGGAAAGCTGAACTTTATGCAAATACTCTGTGACATTGCTTTGCTTTGTTATTGACCAATCAAAACTCACTGTAGTTTCCAACCCATACTGGATTGGCTGTTAATACCTAGCACTACCTAACGTGCTTGCTAGCACCAACATGAGGGCAACACAAGTGTGGCTATCCGAATTTGCGCGTTACAAGGATCTCGGCTATAAGAGGTATGTGTAATGGCAGGGGTGTGTGACTCGGTACCTGTGACAGTTTGTTGCTGTATGTGTACATGGACCACATACATAGCCCACATATAACGAGTGTCAAAGCAATGAGATGCAACACTGAGTCTGAACATCACATTTTATTGGTCACATGCTTGGTAAACAACAGGTGTAGACTAACAGTGAAATGCTTACTTACGGGCCCTTACCAACAATACAGAGAGAGAAATAGAACGATAATAACCGCCTGGTATAGAGGTCCTGGATGGCAGGTAGCTCGTCCCCAGTGACATACTGAGCCATAGGCACTACCTTCTGTAGCGCCTTGCTGTCGGATGCCAAGCAGTTGCAATACCAAGCGGTGATCCAGCCAGTCAAGATGCTCTCTATGGTGCAGCTGTAGAACTTTTGGGGGGGTCTGAGAGCCCATGCCAAATCTTTTCAGCCTCCTGAAGAGGCGTTGTCGTGCCTTCTTCATGACTGTGTTGGTGTGTGTGGGTGAACAGGAGCAATGCTCCTCCAGCAGTAGTAGTAGCAGCAGCAGTGTGGAGTAGTAATCTGGCAGGTTGGGCCCGTGGGATATAAATGGAACTAGGGAGAAAGATAGAGGGGACCTGTTTCAGACATGACGACAAATCACTGCTGGCTTTCCAGTAAGTCCCAGAGCCAGCTACTAACTCTGCTACTGCTTCCACCCCTTCTGATGGTGGAAACACAAGTACAAGCTAGTTGGACTGTGAGAGAGGCACAGCTGCATGCATTGGAGATTCACTATTTGTGCATACAGGGGAATAACCTATCCATTTCTGCCTTAGTAGGATTCAGAAGTACATAGTCATTAATATTGTCGATACAAGCTGCTTCCAGCCAAGGAAAAGGCCATTTTACTCCTTCGTGCCAAACCATTGAGAGGTTACAATGCCAAAGAAAGCAAGCTCCACACTTGAATTGCAATCCCTTCATATCCTGTCTGTGCGAACATTGGCCAAGTGGACGTGTTGGCCCAGTGGAGAGTACAAAAACTAGAGTGCTGTCCTGTTCCACCTCCCATTTGGTCACTTCATCTACTGTAGCAAACTTTACTTTCAACTTTGGCTGGTCACTTGGTAGGTCTCTGGTGTTTTTCCTTTGGGGTTATGTCACTCTTTCACTTTACTGCTTGATAGTGTACATTACGTTGTCTGAAGACTATTTTCAGAGGATTGGAATTGGAAGCCTTCACGGGTTCAAAACGTTGGACCCGTTCAGAAATGGATCTGGTGCTTTCCCATCCGCAACCAATATGCATGAAAAAAATAAATTATATGGAGACCCGTTCCGAATGGTCCTGAGGACAACTAGACCCGTTCCGTATAGACCTGGTCAGATCCAGACCCGGTCCGATCTAAGTGTGTGGGGAAACAGTAGAAAAGTAAAATTTTAAGATACGTTATTAACCGGAGCTGAAAAAGTGCGAGGGAGAGGAGGTAAAGAGAGGTGACGCTCTAGCAGGGGCCGTGCTTTGTGTGTAGGCTACTGTGAGCGAGTGACACGAGAACAGAGAGCAGGGAGGGAGAGACCGCAACCAACCAAGCCGACTCGTGCTATAGTAGACTAATATCTGCCATAGCTAGGCTATTTATCATTCAATATGAGTACTAGTACCTGTCTTGACTGCATTAAACCGGGAGAAGCTAGCTAGCTAGGCTAATTGAGGTTGCATGCTCTTTCTGGTCTTACACAGTTACGTTATATTCTGAATGAAGTTGTTTGTAACAATCTACTTGTTGGCTCTTGGTCGTTGTACCCTATCCTTCTCGTTTAACTTTTAATTCCGTCTTCCATTGATTAGATATCTCCTAACTTTTGACCCACACGGAGGCTCTTTGACTGTAGCCTATTGCCGCTTTGATGACTTATGATTGGCCAACAACAAGCTACATGTGGCCCTCTCGTAAAAATGTCTCGCTCTCCCCTGCAGCAGTCATGTTTGGATCTACAGTATATAGGTCCTTCCAGAGAAGTCAGTTAAAATTACACATACCCGTGACAATCATATCAGATCCGACCTGCTCGGTCCCGAATCGGATCTCTGGTATCTGGGTACAGGTGGATCTGTGAAAACCTCTAATTGGAATCGTGTAGACAATGTAGGAGTGCCTGTGAACTTAGCCATTCCAAATGGACTTTTTATGATCAAGAGTGAAAGCAAGCAAAGGCGCAGAGTTTGTTCAGGCGCCAAAGTAATAATCCACCCCCCCCCCCCCCTCTCTTTTTACGACCTGAGTTTACACGTGATTAATTTTCCACTCGAAGGAAGCATGCAATGAAATGGCATCTGCTGCCTTTGGCTGAAACCAAAGGCTAATCATTATGGGTGTCCAATAAGTGTAAATATCAGAGTTACTAGCTGGACCTGAGGATTACAGAGTGGCTAAATGACTAGTCGTCATTTAAATGGAAAATTAAAGATTAAATGGAAAATGTTGGTTTTTAAACTACCGGGCAGGTCAAGTGTTCTGGTGTTGGTGTATTTCTTAGAACTGTAATGGTCTATAGCCCTAGATTATATATGTCTGAAAATTGTATTTTAGTGAAAATACTTTCAGTTTTCCGGGATAGCAAAGTCAACGATGTAGAGTATGATGTTCCAGGTTTCTTTTAATAAGGACCTCGTTGAAATAGCGCAGATGAGTCCTATTGCGTTTAGTGAAGCACACAGCCCACATTTATTGTGATAATGAAATAATGGTCTGAGTATCCGGGACAGTGACTCGTGTTGATGCTACGCAGGTCAGATGGACACTGCTGCCTGAGCGCCGGCAAACGGTATGTACTATAGGAGAGTTCTAAATGCTTCTATGGAGTCTGCTAACACTAGCTTTGCCTTTTTGAGGTGTGTTTATTGGTGTTTTTTCCCAATGCTGCCTTTATGTTTAAGACCCTGCAAAGTGTTAGTGGTCCTCAACCCTTTCCCCCAGCCGTGCTTTTATCAGCGGTGGGTGACGGTCATGTCTCTGTCATTTCAGCTGGAGTTCAAACCAATTGTCCGCTGCCTGTACTTTCTTGCAGCACCACTATCAGTAAACCGTTCCCAGTTCACGCTGTTCATGCTGTTCACTCATTAAAGAACGGCCTTTGACCTACTGAAGAAGATCTGTTGTCACTCCAAAGACGTCAGCTAGGGCAAAACCAGGCTATATTTATCCCGTACAGAGCAAAAGTATATTCCTGTTTAGGGCAGGGTGCCTTTGGCAATGGCAAGACTTATTTAGAAGAATATTTTTCTTACTATGTGTTCTTGTTACCAAACAAACCTGGTTTTGTGTTATTTTAATGTTAAATTCCATTTCCACTACAACACAATGAACTAGCCTTTGGGCACTGAAACCCTAGCCCACATCTGCAAAATCTTGAGCGTCCATAGAGTCGTGCAAAATACTTCAGGTATCAGGTATTTGTTCCCTTTCTCCAGGTGCACAGGAGTAATTTGTCATTTGAGGAACACACAATTAAGCTATGGCTGAATAAATCTCTACTGTCACTGTTGTTATGCTGTAAGCATGGGTGGGCGTCTCCAGTAGAGCAGGGCACTGTATGGTAAAGCCCGGGGGTAACTTAAGTTCCACTTGGTGTTTGTCTGTGCATGTTCATGTTTGCCTCCTGAACTTAAATGTTGGTTTGGGTATGCCACAAGCGGGCGGATAGTGTGTGTTGGCAGGATGATGACGGGTACAGTCGAAGTGTCCAACATGATTGGGTCTTGAGTGGCTTTGCGTTGGTCCTTTTTACCAGTGTCTCGTTTTGACCTCGTTAGTGTCAAAGGGCGTAAAATGGGCAGCTCATTTTTTAATTTTTAATTTAACCTTTATTTAACCAGGTAGGCAAATTGAGAACACGTTCTCATTTACAATTGCGACCTGGCCAAGATAAAGCAAAGCAGTTCGACACACAACAACACATAGTTACACATGGAGTAAAACAAACATATAGTCAATGATACAGTGAAAAAAAATAAGTCTATATACAATGTGAGCAAGTGAGGTGAGATAAGGGAGGTGAAGGCAAACAAATATATGTATAAATAAATAAAAATATAAAAAGGCCATGGTGGCGAAGTAAATACAACACAGCAAGTTAAATAAAAACTAAAAACACTGGAATGGTTGGTTTGCAGTGGAAGAAAGCGCAAAGTAGAGACAGAAATAATGGGGTGCAAAGGAGCAAAATAAATAAATAAATACAGTAGGTAAAGAGGTAGTTGTTTGGGCTAAATTATAGATGGGCTATGTACAGGTGCAGTAATCTATGAGCTGCTCTGACAGCTGGTGCTTAAAGCTAGTGAGGGAGATAAGTGTTTCCAGTTTCAGAGATTTTTGTAGTTCGTTCCAGTCATTGGCAGCAGAGAACTGGAAGGAGAGGCGGCCAAAGGAAGAATTGGTTTTGGGGGTGACCAGAGAGATAAACCTGCTGGAGCGCGTGCTACAGGTAGGTGTTGCTATGGTGACCAGCGAGCTGAGATAAGGGGGGACTTTACCTAGCAGGGTCTTGTAGATGACCTGGAACCAGTGGGTTTGGCGACGAGTATGAAGCGAGGGCCAGCCAACGAGAGTGTACAGGTCGCAGTGGTGGGTAGTATATGGGGCTTTGGTGACAAAACGGATGGCACTGTGATAGACTGCATCCAATTTATTGAGTAGGGTTTTGGAGGCTATTTTGTAAATGACATCACCGAAGTCGAGGATTGGTAGGATGGTCAGTTTTACAAGGGTATGTTTGGCAGCATGAGTGAAGGATGCTTTGTTGCGGAATAGGAAGCCAATTCTAGATTTAACTTTGGATTGGAGATGTTTGATGTGAGTCTGGAAGGAGAGTTTACAGTCTAACCAGACACCTAGGTATTTGTAGTTGTCCACATATTCTAAGTCAGAGCCGTCCAGAGTAGTGATGTTGGACAGGCGGGCAGGTGCAGGCAGCGATCGGTTGAAGAGCATGCATTTAGTTTTACTTGTATTTAAGAGCAATTGGAGGCCACGGAAGGAGAGTTGTATGGCATTGAAGCTCGTCTGGAGGGTTGTTAACACGGTGTCAAAAGAAGGGCCAGAAGTATACAGAATAGTGTCGTCTGCGTAGAGGTGGATCAGAGAATCACCAGCAGCAAGAGCGACATCATTGATGTATACAGAGAAGAGAGTCGGTCCAAGAATTGAACCCTGTGGCACCCCCATGGAGACTGCCAGAGGCCCGGACAACAGACCCTCCGATTTGACACACTGAACTCGATCAGAGAAGTAGTTGGTGAACCAGGCGAGGCAATCATTAGAGAAACCAAGGCTGTCGAGTCTGCCGATGAGGATGTGGTGATTGACAGAGTCAAAAGCCTTGGCCAGGTCAATGAATACGGCTGCACAGTATTGTTTCCTATCGATGGCGGTTAAGATATCGTTTATGACCTTGAGCGTGGCTGAGGTGCACCCATGACCAGCTCTGAAACCAGATTGCATAGCGGAGAAGGTATGGTGGGATTCGAAATGGTCGGTAATCTGTTTGTTGACTTGGCTTTCGAAGACCTTAGAAAGGCAGGGTAGGATAGATATAGGTCTGTAGCTGTTAGGGTCAAGAGTGTCCCCCCCTTTGAAGAGGGGGATAACCGCAGCTGCTTTCCAATCTTTGGGAATCTCAGACGACACGAAAGAGAGGTTGAAAAGGCTAGTAATAGGGGTGGCAACAATTTCAGCAGATAGTTTTAGAAAGAAAGGGTCCAGATTATCTAGCCCGGCTGATTTGTAAGGGTCCAGATTTTGCAGCTCTTTTAGAACATCAGCTGACTGTATTTGGGAGAAAGAGAAATGGGGAAGGCTTGGGCGAGTAGCAGAGGGGAGGGCAGTGCTGTTGTCCGGGGTAGGGGTAGCCAGGTGGAAAGCATGGCCAGCCGTAGAAAAATGCTTATTGAAATTCTCAATTATAGTGGATTTGTCGGTGGTGACAGTGTTTCCTATCTTCAGAGCAGTTGGAAGCTGGGAGGAGGTGTTCTTATTCTCCATGGACTTTACAGTGTCCCAGAACTTTTTTGAATTTGTGTTGCAGGAAGCAAATTTCTGCTTGAAAAAGCTAGCCTTGGCTTTTCTAACTGCCTGTGTATACTGGTTTCTAGCTTCCCTGAAAAGTTGCATATCACGGGGGCTGTTCGATGCTAATGCAGAACGCCATAGGATGTTTTTCTGTTGGTTAAGGGCAGTCAGGTCAGGAGAGAACCAAGGGCTATATCTGTTCCTGGTTCTAAATTTCTTGAATGGGGCATGCTTATTCAAGATGGTGAGGAAGGCATTTTTAAAAAATGTCCAGGCATCCTCTACTGACGGGATGAGATCAATATCCTTCCAGGATACCTCGGCCAGGTCGATTAGAAAGGCCTGCTCGCTGAAGTGTTTCAGGGAGCGTTTGACAGTGATGAGTGGAGGTCGTTTGACCGCTGACCCATTACGGATGCAGGCAATGGGGCAGTGATCGCTGAGATCTTGGTTGAAAACAGCAGAGGTGTATTTGGAGGGCAAGTTTGTTAGGATGATATCTATGAGGGTACCCGTGTTTACGGAATTGGGGTGGTACCTGGTAGGTTCATTGATAATTTGTGTGAGATTGAGGGCATCAAGCTTAGATTGTAGGGTGGCTGGGGTGTTAAGCATGTTAAAATTTAGGTCGCCTAGCAGCACGAGCTCTGAAGATAGATGGGGGGCAATCAGTTCACATATAGTGTCCAGAGCACAGCTGGGGGCAGAGGGTGGTCTATAGCAGGCGGCAACGGTGAGAGACTTGTTTTTAGAGAGGTGGATTTTTAAAAGTAGAAGTTCAAATTGTTTGGGAACAGACCTGGATAGTAAAACAGAACTCTGCAGGCAATCTTTGCAATAGATTGCAACACCGCCCCCTTTGGCCGTTCTATCTTGTCTGAAAATCTTGTAGTTGGGGATGAAAATGTCAGAATTTTTGGTGGTCTTTCTAAGCCAGGATTCAGACACGGCTAAAACATCCGGGTTGGCAGAGTGTGCTAAAGCAGTGAACAAAACAAACTTAGGGAGGAGGCTTCTAATGTTAACATGCATGAAGCCAAGGCTATTACGGTTACAGAAGTCATCAAAAGAGAGCGCCTGGGGAATAGGAGTGGAGCTAGGTACTGCAGGGCCTGGATTCACCTCTACATCACCAGAGGAACAGAGGAGGAGTAGGATAAGGGTACGGCTAAAAGCTATGAGAATTGGTCGTCTAGAACTTCTAGAGCAGAGAGTAAAAGGAAGTTTCTGGGGGCGATAAAATAGCTTAAAGGAATAATGTACAGACAAAGGTATGGTAGGATATGAATACAGTGGAGGTAAACCTAGGTATTGAGTGATGATGAGAGAGATATTGTCTCTAGAAACATCATTGAAACCAGGTGATGTCATCGCATATGTGGGTGGTGGAACTGTGAGGTTGGATATGGTATAGTGAGCAGGGCTAGAGGCTCTACAGTGAAATAAGCCAATAAACACTAACCAGAACAGCAATGGACAAGGCATATTTACATTAAGGAGAGGCATGCTTAATCGAGTGATCAATAAGGGTCCAGTGAGTAGAGGTTGGTTGGGGTCACGGCGATCCAGACAGCTGGCCGGGTAGATGGCTATCGGTAGCGAGATAGCATAGTATGGAAGTCTATTTGTAGATACCTCGTGCGTTTCCGTCGGTAGGTTAGTGGGGTTCCGTGTGGTAGAGGGGATCAATCCAAATTGGCAAAATAGATATAGTGACCCAAGAAAAAAAAATAATAATAATAATTGTCCGATATACTTATTCAGATAGCAGCCGGTAAGACAGCTAACGGTTAGCGGGCCCAGATGAGCGTTCAGGTAACGTCGGGACGGAGGTGCCAGTTGGATAACTCCCTCGGGCAGATAACGTCGGCAGTCAGTCGTGAAGGCCCGGCGGGGCTCCGTATCTGCAGCAACAACAAAACAAAACAAAACGGGTCCGGATAGGTGACTGTAGCCCAGGAATGGCTGATGGAACTCCTCAGCTGGCTAGCTCCGGAATGATTTGAGTTTGCTCCGGGATCGACGTAAGCCAATAGTCACACGGTTTGCAGCTAGCTAGCTGCAAATGTCTAGAGCCTGCGGCTGAAATCCGGGGAAACTGAGAGAAAAAAAAGTCCCGGAATGCTCCGGTCCGAGTCGCGTTGCACAAAAGTGCCGGTAGATTATCGAGCTAAAGGAATAGCTGAGACACCAACGCTAGCCAGCAGACCGGCTAATTTCTGGGCAGCTACAGATTAGCTTCTGGCTAGCTATCGGATAGCTTCTGGTTAGCTTTCTGGCTAGCTTCTGAATTAGCCCCTGGCTAGCTTCCACGGTGGATTTTCAGATTTGAGGTAAATAATACTTTTTTGTAATTGGTGAAGCGGGTTGCAGGAAAGCTTTTGCAGGAAAGCTTTTGTAGTTGAGTTCTTGGATAATAAAATATATAAAAGATATGCGAAGAAAGGTGTAAATATATATATATACAGGACACGACAATACGAAACAGAAATGACGTCTGAACTGCTAAGCCATCTTGGAAATCATTGTTGGATGCTTCGATTGGATCTGGCAATCGGAGCGAAGAGTGGCGTTTCCTTGGTCTGCTTTGTTGGAGCATGTGGCTTTGTGACGGCAGCCTTCATGTTATCAATGGGATGTGCCTCAGATCGTCCTTTAGGATACTGTCAGTATAGTTGGCTTTCTGGCATCACAAGGATCATGATGATCTGACAACTTGATCAATGAACCCGTTTCTCAATGTATAGTCCTTGGTCCTGGAATTCTAATGGATGAGAACTATTACTAAGTCAAATTGTTTGTATACTGTTCTTTCTTACTGTAGTGACAAGTAAGCAACCCAGTATGTTACCAAGCTTTGGCGGACAACTGTTGTCTTTCCTTATAATTATGAAAAACCTGATGTCTCAAAGGCTATATTTTTCTGTACCCAATTATAGTAGTAAATATTCTTGTAGGTGATGAGCAGTGGGCTGGCTGGCTCAGCTAAATAAACTCTTAGCATTAGCTGGCTGTTGATAAATTTACCTACACCTCTTTCCGAGAGGGAAGATAGAAACACACTTGAGATAAAAATTCCTGAGTCATGAAATACTTCATTTGTGTGAACTTTGTAGCCTTTGTTTCCAGACCTCAAGACAGTGCACTTGGGAAAGTCTCTCCATGGCAGCCAAGTTTGTATTGTGAGTTGATATGAGCTTGGACGCTTTTGACAGATCCGTTAAAGAGTGTTAGAGGCTAGGAGGTGTGCAGGTGAAGGGACGTGTAGGAAAATATGAGCATTTGGTCAGAACAGAGACCATTAAAAAGACCATTCTGGATGATTTACCCATATGGTCCACTATCTCTAAACCTATTGTCGCTTGCTCTTGTCTCTACCTCACTTGTCTCATACTGTTTAAAAAATATATATATATTTTTAGATCATTCAGGTTTGTAATGCAAGCTTTATTAAGTCCTCCATTTTGGGCAGCACAAGTAGGCTACAGAGGTGATTAAAACACATTGCTTCAGATTAGAGGTCGACCGATTAATCGGCATGGCTGATTTAATTAGGGCCGATTTTCAAGTTTTCATAACAATCGGTAATCAGAATTTTTGGACGCCGATTACATTGCGTTCCATGAGGAAACTGCGTGGCAGGCTGACCGCCTGTTACGTGAGTGCAGCAAGGAGCCAAAGTAAGTGGCTAGCTAGCATTAAACTTATCTTATAAAAAACAATCAATCTTCACATAATCACTAGTTAACTATACATGGTTGGTGATATTACTAGGTTAACTAGCTTGTCCTGCGTTGCATATAATCAATGCGGTGCCTGTTAATTTATCATTGACTCAGTCTACTTCGCCAAACGGGGGGATGATTTAACAAAAGCGCATTTGCAAAAAAAGCACAATTGTTGAACGAATGTACCTAACCATAAACATCAATGCCTTTCTTAAAATCAATACACAGAAGTATATATTTTTAAACCTGAATATTTAGTTAAAAGAAATTCATGTTAGCAGGCAATATTAACTAGGGAAACTGTGTCATTTCTCTTGCGTTCATTGCACGCTGTCAGGGTATATGCAACAGTTTGGGCCGCCTGGCTTGTTGCGAACTGATTTGCCAGAATTTTACGTAATTATGACATAACATTGAAGGTTGTGCAATGTAACAGCAATATTTAGACTTAGGGTTGCCGCCCGTTCGATAAAATACGGAACGGTTCTGTATTTCACTGAAAGAATAAATGTTGTGTTTTTGAAATGATAGTTTCCGGATTTTACCATATTAATGACCAAAGGCTCCTATTTCTGTGTTATTGTATTATTATTAAGTCTATGATTTGATAGAGCGGTCTGCCTGTGCGGTGGTAGGTGGCAGCAGGCTCGTAAGCATTCATTCAAACAGCACTTTCCTGCATTTGCTAGCAGCTCTTCGCTGTGCTTTAAGCATTGCACTGTTTATGACTTCAAGCCTATCAACTCCCAAGATTAGGCTGACAGTACTATAGTGCCTAGAAGAACATCCAATAGTCAAAGGTATATGAAATACAAATGGTATAGAGATAAATAGTCCTACAATTCCTATAATAACTAGAACCTAAAACTTGTTACCTGGGAATATTGAAGACTCATGTTAAAAGGAACCACCAGCTTTCATATGTTCTCATGTTCTGAGCAAAGGAACTTAAACGGTAGCTTTTTTACATGGCAAATATTGCATTTTTACTTTCTTCTCCAACACTTTGTTTTTGCATTATTTAAACCAAATTGAACATGTTTCATTATTTATTTGAGATGGAATTGATTTTATTGATGTATTATATTAAAGTTAAAATAAGTGTTCATTCAGTATTGTTGTAATTATCATTATTACAAATGTGTGTATGTATATATGTATATGTACAGTGGGGAGAACAAGTATTTGATACACTGCTGATTTTGCAGGTTTTCCTACTTACAAAGCATGTAGAGGTCTGTAATTTTTTTCATAGGTACACTTCAACTGTGAGAGACGGAATCTAAAACAAAAATCCAGAAAATCACAGTGTATGATTTTTAAGTAATTAATTTGCATTTTATTGCATGACATAAGTATTTGATACATCAGAAAAGCAGAACTTAATATTTGGTACAGAAACCTTTGTTTGCAATTACAGAGATCATACGTTTCCTGTAGTTCTTGACCAGGTTTGCACACACTGCAGCATTGATTTTGGCCCACTCCTCCATACAGACCTTCTCCAGATCCTTCAGGTTTCAGGGCTGTCGCTGGGCAATACGGACTTTCAGCTCCCTCCAAAGACTTTCTATTGGGTTCAGGTCTGGAGACTGGCTAGGCCACTCCAGGACCTTGAGATGCTTCTTATGAAGCCACTCCTTAGTTGCTCTGGCTGTGTGTTTCAGGTCGTTGACATGCTGGAAGACCCAGCCACGACCCATCTTCAATGCTCTTACTGAGGGAAAGAGGTTGTTGGCCAAGATCTCGCGATACATGGCCCCATCCATCCTCCCCTCAATACGGTGCAGTAGTCCTGTCCCCGTTGCAGAAAAGCATCCCCAAAGAATGATGTTTCCACCTCCATGCTTCACGGTTGGGATGGTGTTCTTGGGGTTGTACTCATCCTTCTTCTTCCTCCAAACACGGCGAGTGGAGTTTAGACCAAAAAGCTCTATTTTTGTCTCATCAGACCACATGACCTTCTTCCATTCCTCCTCTGGATCATCCAGATGGTCATTGACAAACTTCAGACGGGCCTGGACATGCGCTGGCTTGAGCAGAGGGACCATGCGTGCTCTGCAGGATTTTAATCCATGACGGCGTAGTGTGTTACTAATGGTTTTCTTTGAGACTGTGGTCCCAGCTCTCTTCAGGTCATTGACCAGGTCCTGCCGTGTAGTTCTGGGCTGATCCCTCACCTTCCTCATGATCATTGATGCCCCACGAGGTGAGATCTTGCATGGAGCCCCAGACCGAGGGTGATTGACCGTCATCTTGAACTTGTTCCATTTTCTAATATCTGCGCCAACAGTTGTTGCCTTCTCACCAAGCTGCTTGCCTATTGTCCTGTAGCCCATCCCAGCCTTGTGCAGGTCTACAATTTTATCCCTGATGTCCTTACACAGCTCTCTGGTCTTGGCCATTGTGGAGAGGTTGGAGTCTGTTTGATTGTGTGGACAGGTGTCTTTTATACAGGTAACGAGTTCAAACAGGTGCAGTTAATACAGGTAATGAGTGGAGAACAGGAGGACTTCTTAAAGAAAAACTAACAGGTCTGTGAGAGCTGGAATTCTTACTGGTTGGTAGGTGATCAAATACTTATGTCATGCAATAAAATGCAAATGAATTACTTAAAAATCATACACTGTGATTTTCTGGATTTTTGTTTTAGATTCCGTCTCTCACAGTTGAAGTGTACCTATGATAAAAATGACAGACCTCTACATGCTTTGTAAGTAGGAAAACCTGCAAAATCGGCAGTGTATCAAATACTTGTTCTCCCCACTGTATATATATATATACATTTTTTTTGTCCTCTAGGGTCCTCTCCAGACCAGTTCCAGGTGTTCATAGGGTCCTCTCCAGACCAGTTCCAGGGGTTCATAGGGTCCTCTCCAGACCAGTTCCAGGGGTTCATAGGGTCCTCTCCAGACCAGTTCCAGGGGTTCATAGGGTCCTCTCCAGCCCAGTTCCAGGGGTTCATAGGGTCCTCTCCAGCCCAGTTCCAGGGGTTCATAGGGTCCTCTCCAGCCCAGTTCCAGGTGTTCATAGGGTCCTCTCCAGCCCAGTTCCAGGGGTTCATAGGGTCCTCTCCAGCCCAGTTCCAGGGGTTCATAGGGTCCTCTCCAGCCCAGTTCCAGGGGTTCATAGGGTCCTCTCCAGCCCAGTTCCAGGGGTTCATAGGGTCCTCTCCAGCCCAGTTCCAGGGGTTCATAGGGTCCTCTCCAGACCAGTTCCAGGGGTTCATAGGGTCATCTCCAGACCAGTTCCAGGGGTATTTTTGGAAATTAATGAAAAGAGAGATCTGAAGTGCTTACCCTTAAAAGGGATGTCTGGGTCAGGGTGGAAACTTGTGTTGTGTTTAACATTGTGTGTGTGGTACCAGTGTTGAGAACACTGGAATGTCGTGGGTTAGTGGGCTGGAAAGAGTGGGAGTGGGGGGGGACACGTTCGGGAAAGGGAGAAATATTTGGCATTTTTCAGAATCCATTCCAGTTTGGTTCAAGGTGCGTTCTTCATGTGGGAAAATGACTAGTGAGGAAGGTGAACATCGGACTCTAATTCACAGGATATCTCATCTATCCACAGCAAATTCTTATTACAGGACTGTACCTGTCTACATTACATAACCTGTTTTTGAATGATCGTCTCGGATGACTTCATGTAACACACTCACTGGTACTTTGCACAGTAGGCCTATCTCTGAAGTCAAAAGTATCTCAAAATCCTTTAACTTTTACCCCTGAGTATTCCATTTCAAATCCAGTCAATTCAGAAAAGTAAACCCAATTCCACATTTTCCTCTTTGAAAAGCATTGAAAGAGAATTGGAGTTGGAATTTCATTGTACTTCCTGAATTGAAATGGAGCTGACTCCAACCCAGCCGTGCATTTTACAGCCGTTTTATACTCGGCTGTACCGTTGTACTACTTTGAGTATTGTAATGGGTCTTTCATGGTAGTTGAGCTAGACACATTTTCCTAAGCATATTTTTCTTCACTCGCAGGATTTAAGATGGGCCTCTTATTTTCTGTTGCTTTTTCGGTTGAGACGGTCCTCTGTTTTTAGTTCTCTAGGCTTGTGGTTGGCAGATGGCCGGTTGGTCCAGCCTGGCCTCGCCAGCATACCACAAGCTACAGGAGTTCATCCCAAGGGCTCTTGTTGACATTTGGTCTCCCAGAGCGCTAGCTTGTTGCTGTTCTAGGAACTCTTGAGATGAGAAGACGTTGACAGCAAATGTGTGGTTGACAGACTTTGCCAGAGGTGTCTCTCGTACTCACACTTCAAAGTGTGTGAGGGGAGGATGGATGATGATGAATAGGGAGAGACATTTGTAAAATGTGTAATTTTCTATTCTTGGCAGTTCCTTCTAACTCGTAACTAGCCTTGCTGCTATGTTTTGTGTTTTACTTCTTAACCAGAGAGAAAGAGGGAGTGTTGGAGTGCGAAAGAGAGGGTATGGGGGAGGAACCGCAGGCTGCTTGTTAAACATGACCTCTAGAAGGATCGGGAGCTGTGATTAGCGTATTTGGTGTCAGTGAGAGGGCATCTAGGCAACAACCTGGAGCACCTAGCAACCAAACCCACCTCATTTGTTCAGAGAGTGACAGCCCTGCCTGCTGTAGCCAATTATGCCATAAGTATAATCTAGTAATTTATTTTTGAGGTAAGCCAACATAAGCACCAGGCATAAGACTACTGTAACCTAACTGTCCTGGGCCAGTATCCACAAAGCATCTCAGCAGGAGTGCTTATCTAGGATCTGTCCATATAATCTTATTAATCTAATAGGTTAAACTGATCCTAGATCAGCACTCCTACTCTGAGACTGTTTGTGAATACAGGCCCTGATCTTACACTAGGAGTGTGAACATTTTAAACAGTAAAATATTTTAACGAAATTGGGACGTTAAGCTTAAGAAAAAATCCCTAACCGAAAAACTATTTTTTCTTCTTACGTGTTTTTTTTTAAATTTTATCACAGTGCAGTTATCACAAAACTACCACTAAAAGGGCCTGATCATCATAAAGGGAAAAATGTAAATTCAACAAATACCTAACGCAACAATGCTGTAATGTTAGGAGATATGGATCTCTCAAATGATTTGCCACAGATGTAAAGCACTCCACCTCATCGTAGTTAAGTTTGAAAAATTGCGCTGAAAGGCAAGCTGTCAAACTACCGTTAATAAGTGACAAGTGGCACGTTGTTTATCAGTGTCGTGCCCAACATCCTTAACTAGCTAGCTAAAATTCCATCCCTGTGTTTATCAGTAACGCAGGCTACAACAAGCTAAATCAGCTGATTTAAATCACTAGCGACCAATATACTTGCACATAATTTGTGCAGGAGTCAGGCCTGGAATTTCATGATGTTAGGGGCAAGGCCATTTGGTCCCAATCTGGTGAGGTGCCCAATCTGCCAGCGCGCCAAGCCATTAACCAAAATAGCCAATTGCAAAAAAACTAGCTATTCTGTTAAGAAAAATGTGTATGTAAATGTACATAAATAATTAGCCGCCTTTTTACTTTTTATTGTTCTGTTTTTTCCTCTTATGTTTGTTTTTATTTTCATAGTTTTTTAATGTTTTTTTCCTGTGAAGCACATTGCGCTGCAATCCATGTCTGAAATGTGCTGTATAAATAAAGCTTGATTTGACTTTAGTGTAGGTGATAGCCTGTGTGTATTGGCTACAGTCGGTCATGTCCAGACCGATGCTGACAGGAGGGAGGCGCCAGAAAATGTAGCCAAACCGCACCACAACATCACCCACCTTGCAATCTGAGCGGAGGCGGTCAATATTTCTAAACTATTTAACCATAAACGCAATTGTTTAAAATCTGGATGTTTTTATTTATTTATGAGGCATGTCTTACCATGTTCTGACCATAGGATTGTTTTATAAACACTTCCTCATATGCCATTGAAACCAGTATTTCTCTCGTGTTCTTAACTTTCTTTTGTTTTACAGCAGCCAAAGACACAATCCTAGTCATATTAGCATTTTCGAACATTCCTGTTTATAGCCTTACTGCCGTGTGCATATTGCTGTGCTTATAATGTGAAGAAATAGCCTAATAGTTTATCAACATTTTAAGCTAAACTTTCTGATCTGTTGCATCAGCCTCATTGCTTTTAAAAGGTGTTTTGATTTACTGTCGTTGTGGGGCGATAGATCCCAAATTAATACAACTGTCCCGGAGTCTGTTTTTGGACGATTTATTTCTGGCACAGAAGGACAAGCTGACCAATAGAATAGGTCAACTTTTGTAATATGGAGGAAAGTAGATTGACATAAGCTAGTGCTTTTGCTGTTCGTTACTCATCTTGTTGGCTGACAAAGTAAATGTGGACAGTTCTTCTACCATCTCCAATATGCACCTTGGAAGTCAATGTGCTCTGTTGCATCCCCGATGTCTGTCTTCACTAGTTGCCTACTTAGAAGTTGCGATTCCTGTGAAAAGGGCACGATCACGTGACGGTCACTGGCTAATAAGAATTGCGATATCTGAGAGAGCCATGTGAGTGAGAGGTGCTTTGGAGCAGGGCGATTTGGCAGCCTGGAGTAGGGAATTATAATTATTATATTCAGGCCTGGATTTTTGTTGTTGTGGGCATTATTTTGTAGGGGGCATCGACGGCCATGGCAATTCGAGGCCTGGCGGAAGTAGAAATGTATTTTTTTTAGTTTTAACAGATTTCTCACTGTCTATTTCTGCCCCAGTGCCCGTGTTTCATAGAGTCAAGTCAGGGGCGCGGGAGACCGTGTTTCATAGAGCGAGTCGTGTACGAAACGGGGGCGCGGGCGCGGGAGACCGTGTTTCATAGAGCGAGTCATGTACGAGACGGGGGCGCGGGAGACCGTGTTTCATAGAGCGAGTCGTGTACGAAACGGGGGCGCGGGAGACCGTGTTTCATAGAGCGAGTCATGTACGAGATGGGGGCGCGGGAGACCGTGTTTCATAGAGGGAGTCGTGTACGAGACGGGGGCGCGGGAGACCGTGTTTCATAGAGCGAGTCGTGTACGAGACGGGGGCGCGGGAGACCGTGTTTCATAGAGGGAGTCGTGTACGAGACGGGGGCGCGGGAGACCGTGTTTCATAGAGCGAGTCGTGTACGAGACGGGGGCGCGGGAGACCGTGTTTCATAGAGGGAGTCATGTACGAGACGGGGGCGCGGGAGACCGTGTTTCATAGAGCGCGTCATGTACGAGACGGGGGCGCGGGAGACTGTGTTTCATAGAGCGAGTCATGTACGAGACGGGGGCGCGGGAGACCGTGTTTCATAGAGGGAGTCATGTACGAGACGGGGGCGCGGGAGACCGTGTTTCATAGAGGGAGTCATGTACGAGACGGGGGCGCGGGAGACCGTGTTTCATAGAGGGAGTCATGTACGAGACGGGGGCGCGGGAGACTGTGTTTCATAGAGCGCGTCATGTACGAGACGGGGGCGCGGGAGACCGTGTTTCATAGAGGGAGTCATGTACGAGACGGGGGCGCGGGAGACCGTGTTTCATAGAGGGAGTCATGTACGAGACGGGGGCGCGGGAGACCGTGTTTCATAGAGCGCGTCATGTACGAGACGGGGGCGCGGGAGACCGTGTTTCATAGAGGGAGTCATGTACGAGACGGGGGCGCGGGAGACCGTGTTTCATAGAGGGAGTCATGTACGAGACGGGGGCGCGGGAGACCGTGTTTCATAGAGGGAGTCATGTACGAGACGGGGGCGCGGGAGACTGTGTTTCATAGAGCGCGTCATGTACGAGACGGGGGCGCGGGAGACCGTGTTTCATAGAGGGAGTCATGTACGAGACGGGGGCGCGGGAGACCGTGTTTCATAGAGCAGGTCATGTACGAGACGGGGGCGCGGAAGACTGTGCTGGCGAATAGATTTAGAATTTTGGAATATTGATGAACTGCAGTTTGGACATCAAGTGCGCATCGTCTCAATGCTAATTTTAGCCAAAACACTTGCAAACTAGAGTGATCACTATCGAACAGAAGAGCAAGTGGACACTCGATAAAGGACTTTAGGGGCCAGGTGTTCAGTAATGAGATTCAGCCTATGACTGCGGTAAATAGAACTTAATTCGCCCCTTAGTGGTCATACGCAGTAGGACCATACTCTGCATTGTGAATTCACATAGAATTTTTTACGGAAAAACTGTTTATTTTTTTAAATGTTTTTTAAACGGCATTTTTCACATCCCTATTTTACAGCCACTCTCCCTCTGGCCCACTCTCTGTTATCAGCCCGAAGGGAGCGGGGGAGGGAGAGACCTGCTGGACTACATGTGAATGAGTCCTCACTGAGTGATGTCACTCGGACCCTGAGATAACAGTCTCTGTCTAGCCTTGGTATCCATGAGTGGGGGCGTTGGAGTTTTATGACCCGTTGGCTCACATTGCTGTGGCAACCACCTGGCATGTTTTACACATCCCACTCTGGCCCCCTCTCTCGGTGTCTGACGGGCGACTATAACGCATGCATGTGAAAGAGAGGGAGCGCTCCTGGATGGCTGCTTAGCCTTTCTGAATGACAGATAGCTCGCCTCCTCTCTGGTCTGCCCCCGCAGATGGAGGGAGAGAACAAGAGGAAAGGGAGGGAGAAGGGGAACGAGGAGGAGGGTGAGAAAGAGAGAGGGATGACAGACACCTGTATCAACATCTCTGCTGATTCACAACTAAGTTTCTAAATTGCATCTTGTGTATTCTGCTATTCTAACTCTCCACTGTAAGTTGAGTCCCTGACTGAGTTCCTAAAAATACATTAACATTTTGAAAAATGACCGAGGTCTGGACCTTGGTGTTCTCATGTGTAGTTATGGCCCTGCAGGCAGGTACTGTGGTCTGTGTGCTGGTTGCCTGGAAGTGAGTGTGGGGCAGTAAGTAACATAACACTGAGAAATCACAGGGGCAATTCCATGGTAACAGAGTGATGCTGAGACAAAAACCAATGATTGCTAAGTTAAACAAAGCATACAACTTTATGCACAAGGATCACTTTTAACAGTTTCCACCGAAAAGGAAGGAAGTGTTTATAAAACAATCCCCTTAACAATCCTATGGTCGGAACACGGTAAGACATGCCTCATAAATAAATAAATTAAAACATCCAGATTTTAAACAATTGCGATGATGGTTAAATTTTTTTACAAAAACACATTTACTTGAACAGAGCATATGCAATGTTAACAAGAGTGTGCAAAGCTGTCATCAAGGCAAAGTAGGCTACTTTGAAGAATATCAAATATTAGATGTATTTTGTGTTTAACATGATTCCATAAGTGTTATTTCATAGTTTTGATGTCTTCACTATTATTCTACAATGTAGAACATAGTAAAACCCTTGAATGAGTAGGTGTCCAAACTTTTTGACTGTTACTGTACATTTTTTAAGTGAAAAATCAGTCTCAGCATCACTCCGTTACCATGGAATTGCCCGCAGCACCTTCAAAGATTGAATAGGATCTTCCCTCTCTTCCCCTGTCATTCGTAATACTCCCACTCTAAAACCACACATTTTTATTCTAGTCTGGATGTGAATGGTCTAAAACTAGCTTTGAGTGATTGTGTCAATTATGTTTACTGTTGACTCTGGCCGTGCTTCTGTAATTCTGTAATTCTATGTGGATAATTGCTATGGGCCTGTATTTCTGTCGATCTCCCTTCTGCACTGTACTGTAGATTGTGTGGAATCACTGCTCCCCTATGCCATCTCCCCCGTCGCTCTCCTCCTGTGTCCTAAGCCTAGGATCTAACAGGCGGCTTTCAAAACAAAATTATTTTTCTTGGGATCAGAAAATATACATGATCTCAGGGTGACGAATGTTTAGATGCTAGGCTTCCCTTTCCTCCCCCCTCTGAGTCTACTCTATTTTCTTCTGATGCTACCAAAAAAGTGACGACTTTACTATTATACTTTCCGTAATCATACAGTGGGGAGAACAAGTATTTGATACACTGCCGATTTTGCAAGTTTTCCTACTTACAAAGCATGTAGAGGTCTGTAATTTTTATCATAGGTACACTTCAACTGTGAGAGACGGAATCTAAAACAAAAATCCAGAAAATCACATTGTATGAGTTTTAAGTAAATAATTTGCATTTTATTGCATGACATAAGTATTTGATACATCAGAAAAGCAGAACTTAATATTTGGTACAGAAACCTTTGTGTGCAATTACAGAGATCATACGTTTCCTGTAGTTCTTGACCAGGTTTGCACACACTGCAGCAGGGATTTTGGCCCACTCCTCCATACAGACCTTCTCCAGATCCTTCAGGTTTCGGGGCTGTCGCTGGGCAATACGGACTTTCAGCTCCCTCCAAAGATTTTCTATTGGGTTCAGGTCTGGAGACTGGCTAGGCCACTCCAGGACCTTGAGATGCTTCTTACGGAGCCACTCCTTAGTTGCCCTGGCTGTGTGTTTCGGGTCGTTGTCATGCTGGAAGAACCAGCCACGACCCATCTTCAATGCTCTTACTGAGGGAAGGAGGTTGTTGGCCATGATCTCGCGATACATGGCCCCATCCATCCTCCCCTCAATACGGTGCAGTCGGCCTGTCCCCTTTGCAGAAAAGCATCCCCAAAGAATGATGTTTCCACCTCCATGCTTCACGGTTGGGATGGTGTTCTTGGGGTTGTACTCATCCTTCTTCTTCCTCCAAACACGGCGAGTGGAGTTTAGACCAAAAAGCTCTATTTTTGTCTCATCAGACCACATGACCTTCTCCCATTCCTCCTCTGGATCATCCAGATGGTCATTGGCAAACTTCAGACGGGCCTGGACATGCGCTGGCTTGAGCAGGGGGACCTTGCGTGCGCTGCAGGATTTTAATCCATGACGGCATGGTGTGTTACTAATGGTTTTCTTTGAGACTGTGGTCCCAGCTCTCTTCAGGTCATTGACCAGGTCCTGCCGTGTAGTTCTGGGCTGATCCCTCACCTTCCTCATGATCATTGATGCCCCACGAGGTGAGATCTTGCATGGAGCCCCAGACCGAGGGTGATTGACCGTCATCTTGAACTTCTTCCATTTTCTAATAATTGCGCCAACAGTTGTTGCCTTCTCACCAAGCTGCTTGCCTATTGTCCTGTAGCCCATCCCAGCCTTATGCAGGCCTACAATTGTATCCCTAATGTCCTTACACAGCTCTCTGGTCTTGGCCATTGTGGAGAGGTTGGAGTCTGTTTGATTGAGTGTGTGGACAGGTGTCTTTCATACAGGTAACGAGTGAAGAACAGGAGGGCTTCTTAAAGAAAAACTAACAGGTCTGTGAGAGCCGGAATTCTTACTGATTGGTAGGTGATCAAATACTTATGTCATGCAATAAAATGCAAATTAATTACTTAAAAATCATACAATGTGATTTTCTGGATTTTTGTTTTAGATTCCGTCTCTCACAGTTGAAGTGTATCTATTATAAAAATTACAGACCTCTACATGCTTTGTAAGTAGGAAAACCTGCAAAATCGGCAGTGTATCAAATACTTGTTCTCCCCACTGTATGTGCTAACATGTCTGGATGGAAGCTTTTGTCAGTGTTATTTTTCTGCCCGATCCATCGCAAACTCCATCAGCTCTTTGAAAAGGGGCAGTGCGTAACGAGTGGGTTGGGTGTCTCTCTCGCGCTCCCCCCTCCCCTCCTCATGCTAGCAGTCTCGTGACGCAAAATAGCTGTAAAAATAGAAATGTTTGAAGAATTTGGAAGCCTCGTTTCAAGTCGCTAGGTCCCGTCTGACTGCTGTATCCAGGCGTTGGGGGGGATAGAAATAGGGCCGTCCTCACTGTTTGATCCGTTCTCTCTAACCTCTCTGGTTGGAGTGCCGTGTTGTCTTTGGCCTGGTCTAGCGAAGGAGTCTGCTGAGGAGACACACACACACACACACGGCCCATGTGCGAGGCATCATCGTCCTGCCATCTGGAAGGCCCTCATGCAGCCTCATTTATACCCGTCCTTCCTTCCCTTATTTTTCCATGCCCATCGCTAGGTCACATCACGGCACATATGCTGTTTTAGGTTCCATGTTAAGCTTCCAATGTCCTACTTAACCCAGAGTTAAGTGTGAAATCTCTGTTTATAGGGCTGGTTGCCCGGATACAGATTAAGCATTTATCCTGGACTAAAAAGGACATTTAACTGGAGAATCCCATCGAGTTGCGATTGTGTGTTTTGTTCAGTCGTCTTGCTAGTAGGTTTGAAATGCTTACCAATCACCGTTTTCCCTGTACAGTAGGCAACTTTCAACCTGTCACAAGGTGATTTACTCTATCGTTATGTAAGCATTTCGTTAGATGTATATCATGCATGTCCCGTACGACTAATAAAACTTGGAACCTTTTATTGGACCTGCATACAGCCATAATAGGATAAGTAAGGCACTTCCTTGTCTGGCGTTCCTGCCTCTCCCTCCCTCCCTGCCTGCCTCGGTGACATGGGCCTTCCTTTGTCCTGAGTAATAAGGCTACAGGAAGAGCTGGCTACCGCGGCAGCTTGCTCCACAGGAATCCTTCACTCCTAGACCTGACTAGCTCATTTGTGTTCTGGAATACTCTGCATTTTTTTTTTAGGATCCAACATTCTGCCGTTTTTATTTTTTTTCTTCTCGTGTGTCTGGATTTATTTGTCTAGCTAAGCTGGCCCTCCTCCCCTTTGCTGTGAACTGAACAATGCCCTGTCATGGTTCTACACGTTGGGTTCAGTTACTTGATTGAGCCACAGTTTTCTCATTTTCTGACTGGCATGCAGCTTCACTCAGCATCCTCGGGTCCTTCCCTCCCCACTGACAGACGTCAGCCATTTTACTGTGTTGGTGCTCTTGATGACTTTGATAAACATGGCTCTAAGTGCCAGATGTAAGTTTCCCCCTCCCTGGTCAAACAAGGGCACAACAGTGACTGTGATGGTGCCAAGGGCCAAGAAAATCCTTCGCCCACCTACTTGGACCGACCAACTCATTGTAATTCTCCCTTCATTTCCCTTTCTCCTTCCCTCATGCTGGTCTGAGGATGGGTGTGGATAGGTGGGCCCCAGCGTCGGCCGTGAAGAATGCAGTTAAAGTCCTGTTTTATCTGCTCTCCCTCCGAGCTGGAGGTCTAAAGCATCTGGCCCCTCCGACATGCCAAACACAAAAGCCCTGAATGGGCAGCAGACCTTATAAGGAAGCAATACGAATCAATTCAAGTCCAAGAAATACCTTTTTTACCCAAGTGAGTCACCTTATTGTGTGGGCTGGCCTGGGGAATGTTCTGTAACTATTTTAAAAGGACGAGGAGCAGCAATAGTAGGAGGCTTAGTATTACTGCTTTTTGTGATAACGATGACAGTTGTCTAGTAACTGTACATCGTTTTGCTGCTTTTACTCTTCCTTCCATTCTGGGGTGTACAGTGTGGAACAAAAGCCGTTTGAGAAAGGAAAGAAATGACTTATAGGTGTACTTCAGGATTTTGGCAATGAGATCCATACTGGACGCAATAAAAAAAAATAAAAGAAATTACAAAAAATGGTATCCACGAGTTCATCTCACTCTGGGGAACTAGATAAAATCCTGAAGTTTCCCTTAAAGATGTCCTCCTGCTATTTTTGAGCTTTCACTTTTGAAAAGCAATATCCCAAGTATAACCCCCCCCGCCCCCACTAAAGTACACACATTCTAAAGGGTAAAAAGCATATGTTTTGAGGAACTGCAAACTTCAAGGAGTGGGTCTAATGGGAATCCGTGATGTCACCGGCCTCCCCCCTTGCTTCAGGAAGAATAGAGGAACAATGAGAACAGAAGAGGAAAGCCTCCCCACTTGTGCTTTGTCATGACTGACTTAAAAAAAGTAAAGCGGGTGTTAAATGAGGTGAAAAGGAGACTGGAGTGCCACGTGAAGGTTGCTTTTCATCTTGGGATAAAATATAATACATCAAATCAGTTTATTGGTCGCATACACAGATTTGCAGATGTTATCGCGGGTGCAGCGAAATGCTTGTTTTTCTAGCTATAGAATGATGAATTTACACAAGATATGCTTGGAATGATATGTACAGCAGTAGATATATTAGTGAGCTATGTTTAATCCAGTGTATAAATATGCTATGTGTATTAACCGTAACTAAAATGCAATGTACAGTAGTAGAAATCCTAGAATGAGCCATGTAGTATACAGAGCATTCGGGAAGGTTTCAGACCACTTTTTTCACATTTTGTTACATTTAAAGCCGTATTCTAAAATGTTTTAAATTGTCCCCCCCTTCATCAATCTACACGCAATACCCCATAATGAGAAAGGAAAAACAGTTTTTGTTAGACATGTATTTAAAAAAAAATATATATATATAATCACATTTACATAATTGTACCTTTTGGCCGCAATTACAGCCTCGAGTCTTTTTGGTTATGATGCTACAAGTTTGACACACCTGTATTTGGGGAGTTTCTCCCATTCTTCTCTGAAGATCCTCAAGCTCTGTCAAGTTGGATGGGGAGTGTCTCTGCACAACTATTTCCAGGTCTCTCCAGAGATGTTCAATCGGGTTCAATTCCGGGCTCTGGCTGGTTTGCCGCAACAAGGGTTTCATCTTCCGGTTCAGTCAACCAAGACTACAGCAGCCAATCAGAGCCATGTTCTACCCCATGCTTCCCACACCTGTTGTTGGCGGTTCTCCCAAGTGATGTTGCGAGTAGCTTCGTTCATTAGCGGGGGGAAATTAACTGAGATTAAGAAAATGAAGTCCCAGAAATGCAAGAACAATTACTGCCAAAGAAAGATGCTGTGTCTGTTGTTTCGTCTTATGTTGGTTTTAAACCTAGTGATATCGAGCAGAGTGAGGCGGTGTGCTTGAACTGTTGCAAAACTATAACAACCACTTGCAGTAACACAAGCAACTTATTCTACCAATTGAAACACAGGCATGTAAATACAGCATGGCGAATGCATGGCGAAGAAAAATGAGGCATAGGCCAACAAGCGTCATGATGAGCAAAGCCCAGGCAACAATCCATTACGGAATCGTTTGCACACACAACTCCCTATGCAACACACTCACCGACGGAATGAAATAACAAGTAACATGGCCCTAAATTCAACAGTTGAACAAAGTAGGTTCCGAAGATGCTCCCTTTTTCACCACACTGTCTGTGTAAAGGGACCATTTCAGGTCAGCAGTGATTTGCACGCTGAGAAACTTTTCACCCTCTCCAGCAGGCCCCATCGATGAGGATTTGGGCATGCTGTCTCCTGTAGTCCACGATCAGCGCTTTCATTTTGTTGACGTTGAGTGAGAGGTTATTTTCTTGGGACCACTCCGCCAAGGCACTCCGCCCCTCCGCGTAGACTGTCTTCGTTGTTGGTAATTAGGCCTACCACTGTTGTTGTCAGCAAACTTGATGATTAAGTTAGAGACGTGCGTGGCACCACAGTCATGGGTGAACAGGGAGTATAGGAGGGGACTGAGCACGCACCCTTGTGGGGCCCCCATGTTGAGATCAGCGTTGGGGAGGTGTTGCTTACCTTCCTCTTGGGGTCGTCCCATCAGGAAGTCCAGGACCCAGTTGCACAGCGAGATGTTCAGGCCCTAAGCTTAGTGATGAGCTTGGAGGGCACTATGGTGTTGAAGGCTGAGCTGTAGTCAATGAACAGCATTCTTACATAGGTATTTCTCTTGTCTAGGTGGGATTGTGCAATGGCGATTGCGTCGTCCGTGGATCTGTTGGAGCTGTATGAAAATTGTAGTGGGTCTAGGGTGTAAGGTGGTAATATGGTCCTTAATTAGCCTCTCAAAGCACTTCATGATTACAAAAGTGAATGCTATGGGGAGATGGTCATTTAGTTCAGTAACCTTCGCTTTCTTGGGTACAGGAACAATGGTAGACACCTTGATGCAAGTGGGGACAACCGACTGGGATAGTGAGAGATTTTAATATGTCCTCAAACACTCCAGCCAGCTGGTCTGCGCATGCTCTGAGGACACTGCTTGGGATGCTGTCTGGCCTGGCAGCCAGAAGGTGTTTAGATTGTCTGGAAGTGAGGCGTCAATTTCCACGAAGTGGCTGGCTTTCCCTTTTGTATTCCGTCTACAGTCCCTACAAGTTGTTCAGGTTTTGAGTGAAATAAAGGATCTTGCGGTCTCCTTCTGGCGGGGCATATGACTGCTCTATCAACACGGTACAACATTCCTGTGCACCATCCCTATCTGATGGAATGTGAATACGAGTGGGTGGCATGCACTTGCGGTTTGTTGTCTGAAATTGAAAAATCTATTTGGTGTTATATTATTTTCTTTGTTGTTTTCCGCTTCCCTCCCTTCGCCCCCCCCTCCCCCTTCCACCCTTCCCGGTTTCGTACCTCTCTGGGCATCCTGTTCAGCATGTTTAATTTGGGCATTCCTTTCCTTTGCTCGTAGACAAAACAATTCAAGAACTCTCAGAGCAAACCACAGCCCCCTCCTTATCCACTTCCCTGCTAATCACTCACAGGAAATGGGCTCCCATGCAAACTATCTCCAGCGCAGAAAGAACCCTGCATGTATTTTAATGCCCTGAAATGTTGCGGTAAGGAAATTGAACATGAGCTCTCCCCCCGCTCACTTTCTTTCTCCCTTGCTCTCTCTGTCGTTACATAGTGGTCTTTTTCCCCCGTATTGTTTTGACTGATCTATCCTTTTTCTCCATCTATTTCTTGTCTCTAAATGAATTAAGTGATTTGGTACTTGGCTGTTTCAGTCATTTGTGCAACCTGAAAGGATAGTTTGCATACTCCGCAACGCAATTACGGATCAAGTGCCCATGTCAGTGTTCATAATTGTAGCTCAAACCTCTGCTTCACAAGTTCAATCCTCTGCATTTCTGATATCCTGTATCCTATCACTGTTACCATTACTCCATGCCGGAGGCCCTCCATAACATTCCCCGACTGGCATGTAGAACGCAACTTCTGTTACATCTGTCATGAGCTGATTTACTTTGGACTCCAGAGATCTGCCCTTTACCAGTAAGAAAAAGAGGTTACTGATCCAGAAAGATTTGATCACATGATATCAACAAATATGTCTCCTGGTTTAAGCTAAAACTGTACAGTGTCAGATGACCGATGAACTAGGAGAGGTCATTTTATAATGGCCACCCACAAACTACATGAGAAGGTGTATTCGTTGTTACGTGTAAATTCTTTGATATGTGATTTGCTGCTCTGTACTCGGGAACACAGTACGACGAGATTAGAAACCAGCTCGCTCTGAAGGGGGTAGGGGGGTAGCAGGGTTTGCACGTTTGGTCTGCCCTTTGATTTGATTTGGTAGTTATTGGTACCAGCCGTGACAATATTTGGGTCAAATCTCTACCCAGATGCCTCACGCCAGGTGGGTCAGAGGGTCTGGCTGGTTTGATGTGCACGGGGAAGTGTGTGTGTGTGGGACGAGGTGCTTAGAAATATACACACCAGTAGAGTGCTTTATCAGCCTGGATTTGACTTGTCAGAGGCCAAATGTTGATAATTTCTTCAAGGCGGCTCAATGTTGTTTATTAAAGGTCCCAAAATGGGGTGGTTCTAGCTCTGTACTTCGTGCCGTACTTTGCCCCCTTGCGTAATCATAGAAAGGGAAACATTTTTAAGAAATGTGGTGTACTTTCTGACGCTGTCTTTCCACTAGTGGTCGTAGTTTAAATTGTAAACAGCATGATAGTACTCCTGCTATTCAACTGACCTAGAGGATCCATGTTTATGAGTGTAAAGGTAGCAAGGCCTGTTGAGCCCCACAACTTGGAGTCAACGTTGAGACAACGCTGTGTGGTCATTTGTGTGTTTGCTGGGCTCCTTGTGACAAACTGACCTGATGCATCACCTTCCAGTTAAACAGAATGTCCAGTATGCGTGCCATTATTCAGCAGATCGGTCTGTTTATTCAATGACTACTGTGTGAGAGCTCATGAATGTACCATGAGCTGCCCAATACTAAGGGGTTACCCTTGAATTAGCAACATCCTTGTAGCAAAGGGTGTACTGGAGTAGTCCTACTGCAGGCACGGTGGGGGTATACATTAAATAAGTATGTCTGCAGTTACCAGTGTACTGTAGCGGGGAGAGGGGGTCCTCCTGTTATTTCAGTCTCTCTTTCGTCTGTCTGTGAGAACTTGTGTTCCTTCAATCTTTCCTCTCTTCTCACTGACATATTTTCCTTTTCTACGTCACTAAAGGGATGTTTCCCCCTCTTCCCCACTTGAAAATCCATACCAGACATATAGTCTTAACGGTGGATTCTTTGTGCTTAATGAAACATATGGAATGCTACTGCACAAAACCGGTTCATGTGTCAGAAGAAAATAAAAAAAATCTCCTGGTCTTCTGTGGCAACCCATGTTTGAGAGGAGAAGTAGTGCTCGACGTAGGGCCAGAATGGAATGAATGGAGCACTGTTGTTGGGCCAGGCCAGCCAAAAACGATTGTCTGGTCATGCATGAGACAATTGCTGAGCAACGAAATGTGGCACATATCTGACCGACTTCTCAGTCCTCAGACCACCTCTAGTCAATGGCTGCATTTGCACAGACGGCACAATGCTGATAATTTGGGCTACCTGTGTAAACACAGGTAAGATGCCTTCGTATGAACGGTTCTATTTACACTGATCCCATTGTCAGTTGACTACCAAGCACAACAATGGTGAAAGGATGCTATGAATCATTACTATGGTAGAATCTGAGAAACTCATATTATGGTCTGCCCTGTGTGTGTTCTCTCTCAGGTTATAGGGCCTGTGGATAGAGCTCCATGGTGAAACCACCTGGAGACAGAGGCCTTGTTTACCAGCTTCTTAGCACCCAAATAAGCAGCAGGTAAATTGTCTGTCAAGACTGTGTACACTTAAGATTACAGTATCTACATCCTACTTCCTGTATTTGTTCAGTGTGTTTGTCAAGACTGTCTTTCGTACCCTTACCGGATCTACATCTGTAGAGATTGTATGTGCGTGTGCTCACTGTGTGTGCACTGTGCCCAAATGTTTATGTGTATTGGCACTCCTGTGCCCATATGTGTGCGACAATTTGTTTTTTCGTCCAGCTGCTCAGTTGGAAGAGGAAACGTAGTGTGAATTTGGTAGGAAGGTTCCGGATTCCAAGGCCGGTTCTTACCTCTGAACCCTTTGTAAGCCTGTTTCCTGGCGGGCCTGGGCAGTGTTGCACTAAAGCCGGCGTTGTGCTTCCTTCCCTATACCCTTAGGTCAGCGAGGAGTGGCACACATACACACGCAGTGCAGGGTTTCCAGGTCAAACACACATAGCACAAAGACCACTCAAAACCCACAAGGCCTGAAAACTGTTGGAACATTTATCCAACCCTTTTCTCGTAACGTTATCGAGCTAATTAAGAAGCAAAATTAGGTTTTCCATCAAAATGAATCATTATTGCGAGCTATAATAAATAAATCCCTTTTGCCCTTGTACAGAACTCTAGATAAATCCGACAGGAGGGTTTGTGATGAAAGTTGGACAGAGGATCTCAATCTCTGTGCAAGAAACACTTGGACGAACTTAAAAAAAACGAATGTTAAGAGGCTATTTTGTGGCAATTTTGCCGTTATGTGCCAGATGTTAAGACTACAAAGTACAAACTGCTATAAATGGCCTATTTGCGAGATTGACTTTTAATAGGCTACTAAATCTGGGTTTATGATAGTAATTAAACGTTGCCATGGTTTGCTTAGCTAGATGCAGGTAACCTATGTATATTATTTTGTTTGTTTATATATTTCAAAAATACAACTACTAATGCTATTTATGTTTTTTCTGAAAAATAGTGGCCAATATCTAATTTCAGATAGCTTACAGTAGCCTAGTCAAGATGTAGTAGGTAAGCTGAATGATTAGGCAGCTTGCTTAGTTCAAATTGGTAGACTAATTTATTTCACATGATTAGCGAGGCGATTTCCAGGTAAGAAGTGCTTGTGTTTCCCAATAGCCTGCTGGAATAGACTACTGAGGATGGGGATGTAATTTCAGTCACTGAATTATATATTAATAAAATGTACAGTACCATTTTTTTCAAGGCTTTTTCTTAATTTGTTTTACTGTTTTCTACATTTTAGAATAATAGTGACGACATCAAAGCTATGAAATAACACATGGAATCTTGTAGTAACGACAAAAGTGTTAAACAAATCAAAATATATTTTAAATGTGAGATTCTTCAACATAGCCACCATTTGCCTTGATTACAGCTTTTCACACTCTTGGCATTCTCTTAACCAGATTCATGAGGTAGTCACCTGGAATGCATTTCAATTAACAGGTGTTCCTTGTTAAAAGTTAATTTGTGGAATTTCTTACACAGAAGATAGCCCTATTTGGTAAAAGACCAAGTCCATATTATGGCAAGAACAGCTCAAATAAGCAAAGAAGAATGACAGTCCATTACTTTAAGACATGAAGGTCAGTCAATCTGGAAAATTTCAAGACCTTTGTAAGTTTCTTCAAAGGCAGTTGCAAAAATAAAGCACAAATAAATGTTTCACAGAGTTCAAGTAACAGACACATCAACTGTTCAGAGGAGACTGCGTGAATCAGGCTTTCATGGGCGAATTGCTGCAAAGAAACCACTACTAAACAACACCAATAAGAAGACTTGCTTGGGCCAAGAAACATGAGCAATGAAAATTAGACCGGTGGAAATCTGTCCTTTTGGTCGGAGTCCAAATTTGAGATGTTTGGTTCCAACTGCCGTGTCTTTGTGAGATGCAGAGTAGGTGAACAGATGATCTCTGCATGTGTGGTTCCCACCGTAAAGCATGGAGGAGGAGGTGTGATGGTGTGGGGGTGCTTTGCTGTCTGATTAATTTAGTACTTAACCAGCATGGCTACCACAGCATTCTGCATTTGTGTCATTTGTTTTTCAACAGGACAATGACCCAACACGCCTCCAGGCTGTGTAAGGGGAATTTGACCAAGAAGGAGAATGCTGGAGTGCTGCATCAGATGACCTGGCCTCCACAATCACCCAACCTCAACCCAATTGAGATGGTTTGGGATGAGTTGTGCCGCACAGTGAAGGAAAAATGCTCAGCATATGTGGGAACTCCTTCAAGACTGTTGGAAAAGCATTCCAGGTGAAGCTGGTTGAGAGAATGCCAAGCATTTGCAAAGCTGTCAAGGCAAAGGGTGGCTACTTTGAAGAATCTCCAAAATAAAATAGATTTTGATTTGTTTAACTTTTTTTTCCCTTCCGTTTACTACATGGTTCCATATGTGTTATTTCATGGTTTTGATGTCTTCACTGTTATTCTACAATGTAGAAAATGGCAACCCTGGTGCAGTGGCACACAGACACAGACGCTCACACACGGAGCGCCAGCTCACACGGATGCCCAAAATAACACCCTCCCAGTAATGTGCTCTCTCCGTAAAAGAAAATGTGTCACTGACTGTCCAAGTCAAGTCTACTCAGGCTGCGGGCACCGTCTGCTTCAGCATGCTAATAACTTTGGATAGTATCTATGAACACTTATCTATGGAGAGTGGTACATTTTAAGCAATTTGGCAAGAGGGGGTGTGGTATATGGTCAATATAGTATGGATTAGGACTGATTAAAAAATACCTGTGATTTACGGTCTGATATACCACTGCTGTCAGCATTCAGGCATCAACCCACCTGGTTTATAAAATCAAGTATCCAAAGGAGACTGTTTAAACCCATAGAGGCTTGATTAATTGGTCTTCCCATTCGGTTGTATTCTTTCTTCAGGTGTAAATTAGAACATGGTCAATGTGTGTCGTTGTCATGGTAAAGGAGGTAGACTGTATTGTTGTAAATACTGCATATACAGAAGTTTGAGAAGAGACTGTATGAATACGCTATGCTGTATCATATCTCCCAGTGGTAGTGGATAGAGCTACTGTATCCATTCCAAACACATACAGCTACTGTCACTCTGTGACATTAATGAGTCAATCAACAACCCAGATGTATTTCTGGGTCTTTCTGTCTCTGTAGACTCAAGTAGCAGGCACATACACTGTAAGATGAATCCTCCACCTCCTCACTCTCTGTATAGAGACCTCTGTCCTCCGTTTATCTCCATGGGTTTATTCCTTTGTGTCTTTTTAAATACCGCTGCATTATAAGGTAAGAGAAAGGGGAGGGGGAATGAAGCACCAGTCTCTGCTCTGTGACAGAGCTACGCCGGCCGGTGTGATGTCTATTCCCCTGACTGCAGGCTGGATGTACCTCCATCCACCACCCAACCTCTTCTGTTTATCCTAAACAACATTACATTTCTCCCGCTCTGTTTCTCTTTCTCTTATCACTTCTACTGCCTCTTTTTTCCCTCCTCTGCCTCACTTTCTCCATTTCTCTCTTTATTTCTCTCCCTCCCCCACTCTGTGTCTCTAGCCTGTGATGATGATGATAAGTGCTGGAGAGTGCTGCATTCCTGCTGCATTGTTCCGGTCTGGCAAAGCCCTGCTCAGCATTCTGTGGGCTCACTCCCCATCGCTTTGTACCTCTTTCTCTCTTTCTCATACCCTGTCTCTCGTATACCCTGTCTCTCCTACTTAGTTACTCATCCCTCTGTCAGCCTCTCACACAAGAGACGCAGTGAATCTGATGCTCCCACAGTGCCGTCTTGCAGCCGCTGTGGGTATCTAATGCCAACACTCTCGCTGCCAGGCTGTGCCAACCGGAGAGGGCTGGCATCCAGACGGACTGACGGGAGGGAGGGAGAGAGGAAATATGAATCAATCTTTGAAGTATCTTTGACCAGTGCCCTAGGGCATCTGTTCTGGCTGTTGCTGACACACGAGAGCACACTCACTCACTGACATGCATACTTACCGTCTACTTGAGAGACACACACACCTTCTCAACAGTTGTGCACTGTACTACACTCATATGACATGCCCTACAAATGTTCCATAAGAATTCAATCTGGGCATTGGTCCCAATCACCATCTCACTGGGCTCCTACTAGCAGGGGTGGGAAATTCCAGTCCCCGGGGGTCTGATTGGTGTCCCAGTTTTGCCCCAACTAACACACCTGACTTCAATAATCATGATCTTCAGTTTAGAATGGAATTTGGTTTAATCAGCTGTGTTTTGCTAGGTATGGAGAAAGTGTGCCACCAATCAGGCCCCCGAGGACTGCAGTTGCCCACCCCTGTTAGAGGGTCCTCTCACACTGTCCTATTGTATTGTCCCTGACTTATGTATTGTGCCGTAACCTTGAACTGGTGAAGTGCTATTGGGTCTTGGTGCCAGTGTGCATACCCTCCCTGTTTTCTCTGACCTTGACAGTGGATGGTAGTCAATAGAGGAGAGAGCAGAGATAATTCTTGGATATAGAAAACCAATGGACCGTCTCAGTTTAAGGAATGTATTTATTTGACAGGGACAGTGGACATTCAGCAACAGCATTTCAGTCTTCGCATTAAGTCCAGGATACTAAGTACCAGTTAGTATTGTTATAGCATACTTAATTAAGTATATATTTTTTAATTTACAATTGGTTTGGAGTTAATGTTTTATGTGAAAATGCTTTTGTATTTCATTATAGTGGATTTATGCTCCATCTTGTAAGAGACGTGTAATTTTGGAGCTGTATGTTTAGTGTCTTGTCTGAATCTATGAGACCTAATGGTGTGGAGCTGTGAGTTAGTGTCTAGTCTGATTCTATGAGACCTAATGCTATGGATGAGTTTCAGTGCATACTGTAGCTTGGAGCTTGGCATGTTCATGTATGTGTGCTAATGGTTGTCGGGCAGTCTGTGGAGGTAGAGACATAGAGTCATAGTTCTAGAGAGTCTGTTCTACCCCTCACAGACCAGAGACTGAGTTATACAGTAGTTCTAGAGAAGGGGAAGTGCTCCCGATTGCTTGCTGCTGACCAAAGTAAACAGTATGTTGCCAGTTGGAGTGGGACATAGTGTGTGTGTGTGTTCACGAACGATCATGTGAGTGTATTAGAATGTACATTATATACAGGCTGTTCCTAGCATCTGTACAATGTGCTCAGACAAGTAGCCAAATGTGAGTGACGCAGGACAGGAACATGCTCTGTCTCCCTCCCTCTGCCCATCTGTTCCCACTCAGTGAACCTGCCTGTTGCCGAAGCTCTTCTCTTTCCTTTTGCCCGAGGCTGCCTGTTTCTGATGACATCATTACTTGGTGAAAGGATAGGGCGGGTCACAATGGCTGGCCCATGTCCTCTAAGTACTAGTTTCACAACAGGACTTCCCTCTGATCAACACACATACGCACCTACCTACATTCCCAACACTTCCATGTATTTTTATTTAACCTTTTATTTAACTAGGCAAGTAGGTTAAGAACAAATTCTTATATATAAAGATGGCCTACCTCGGCCAAACCCGGACGACGCTGGGCCCTATGGGCGAGTAATAAAAGGTATTTCTTTATTACTCAGATCATCCTCATTTGTTACAAAGGCTACACACACAAAGGAGCCCTTCTCTAATGAATCATCAGCTATAATATGAATCGTCATCACACTTCTTCCTCCTCCTAATCGATGACTACGTTTACGTGCATACCTATTTCCCATTATTATTCAGGATACTCAAGTATTCTGTGTTTGAGTTAAGGCGTGAACATCATGTCCTGTTTACAATAACCTGAAAAAGCTTGTATCCCGGTATTGAGAAATCCGGATAAGATGTCTGGGATATGCTGATCTTAGACAGGATACTGTGGCAGGTAAACATCCTATCCCGTTTTACTGTTGTCTTTTACGGTCTGCTCAGGCTCAGTTTGGCATATCATGGGTGTTGTGTGACGTTTTCATCTGATTGTCAAACAAATCACTTCAAAAAGTAGGCTACCTGTGCAGTTCCATCCATCATAGTTCCATTTCTTTTCTTGATACTCCATACTGGAACATATAGCTACTGGCTACTTTCACCTGTAAACTTTCTGCTTCTAATTTCTGACATTTGGTAGGCTACTTGTTTGTCAACTATAGTTACATACATGCAGCTTCTCTTCTGTCATAACTTGTTGTCCCAGAAGACTAAATAAAGTAGTGCTCACCAGAATAATGTCTTACATTGATAGAATGAATTAGCAATGTAGTTACAACTATTAAAGTTGTCTGTGTTATTTAGAGACCGGGGAGAGAACTCGAACTCCAACTGTTTGACCGGTTTTAAGGAAATTAAAAGCTGAGAATTATGAAACGTTTCTGATAATACGACTTCGTCTTGGGTGCATGTTTTATGTGGTTGAAATACTGTCTGCTCAGCATCTGCTTGCGTCAGTGTCAAAGATAACACATTACTCTAGGGTTGGGTGGTATTCAGAGTTTCATAATATACAAGGGGCGTAAAAAAACACGGGGGAAAAGCCCCTTGTGTGTCGATTTACCAGAATGCTTACAAAATTAGCATAAGTAATAGCACATTTTTATGGAAACTGCTAGCTAAAATGCATAAACGAAAATAAACAAATTGCAAAGACAGGCAATCCAGCTCATGAAGTTATACATATACAGTACCAGTCAAACGTTTGGATACACCTACTCATTCAAGGGTTTCTCTTTATCTTTACTATTTTCTACAGTGAAGTATTTTCTAATAGTGAAGACCATCAAAACTATGAAATGACACACATGAAATCATGTAGTATGTCATGTAGTGCCTTGATGACAGCTTTGCACACTCTTGGCATTCTCTCAACCAGCTTCACCTGTAATGCTTTTCCAACAGTCTTGACGCAGTTCCCACATATGCAGAACACTTGTTGGCTGCTTTTCCTTCACTCTGTGGTCCAACTCATCCCAAACCATCTCAATTGGGTTGAGGTCGGGTGATTGTGGAGGCCAGGTCATCTGATGCAGCACCCTCACTCTCCTTCTTGGTCAAATAGCCCTTACACAGCCTGGAGGTGTTGGATCATTGTCCTGTTAAAAAAAACAAATGATAGTCCCACCAAGCGCAAATCAAATGGGATGGCGTATCGCTGCAGAATGCTGTGGTAGCCATGCTGGTTAAGTGTGCCTTGAATTAGAAATAAATCACTGACAGTGTCACCAGCAAAGCACCATCACACCACCTCCTCCATGCTTCATGGTGGGAACCACACATGCGGAGATCATCCGTTCACCTACTCTGTGTCTCACAAAGACATGGCGATTGGAACCAAAAATCTCAGTTGGACTCATCAGACCAAAGGACAGATTTCCACCGGTCTAGTGTCCATTGCTCGTGTTTCTTGGCCCAAGCAAGTCTCTTCTTATTGGTGTCCTTTTAGTAGTGGTTTCTTTGCAGCAATTTGACCATGAAGGCCTAATTCACGCTGTCTCCTCTGAACAGTTGATGTTGATGTGGCTGTTACTTGAACTCTGCGAATCATTTATTTGTGCTGCAATTTCTGAAGATGGTAACTCTTATGAATGTATCCTCTGCAGCAGAGTTAACTGGGTCTTCCATTCCTGTGGCGGTCCTCATGAGAGCCAATATCATCACAGCGCTTGATGGTTTTTGCGACTGCACTTGAAGAAACTTTCAAAGTTCTTGAAATGTTCCTTATTGGCTGACCTTCATGTCTTGAAATAATGATCGACTGTCATTTCTCTTTGCTTATTTGAGCTGTTCTTGCCATAATATGGACTTGGTCTTTTACCAAATAGGGCTATCTTCTGTCTACCACCCCTACCTTGTCTCAACACAACTGATTTGGCTTAAACGCATTAAGAAGGAAATTCCACAAATTTACTTTTAACAAGGCACACCTGTTAATTGAAATGCATTCCAGTTGACTACCTCATGAAGCTGGTTGAGAGAATGTCAAGTGTGCAAAGCTGTCATCAAGATAAATGGTGGCTACTTTGAAGAATATCACATTTAAAATGTATTTTGATTTGTTTAACGCTTTTTCGTTACTACATGATTCCATATGTGTTGATGTCTTCATTGTAGATTATCAATGTAGAAAATGGTAAAAATAAAGAAAAACCCTTGAATGAGTCGGTGTGTCCAAACCTTTAACTGGTACTGTATATACAGTGCATTCGGAAAGTATTAAGACACATTCACGTTTTCTTCATTTTGTAACATTACAGCCTTATTCTAAAATGGATCTATTTTTAAACTGATCCTCAATCAACACCCAATACCCCATAATGACAAAGCAAAAACAGGGGTTTAGAAATTTTTGCAAATGTTTTAAAACATACTTGTGAAATGTACATAAGTATTCAGACCCTTTACTCAGTACTTTGTTGAAGCACCTGAGGCAGCGATTACAGCCTAGAGTCTTCTTGGGTATGACGTTACAAGCTTGGCACACCTGTATTTGGGGAGATTCTCCCATTCTTCTCTGCAGGTTCTGTCACGTTTGCACAGGTATTTTGAGGTCTCTCCAGAGATGTTCAATCGGGTTCAAGTCTGGGCTCTGACTGGACCACTCAAGAACATTGAATACTGAAGCCACTCCTGCTTTGTCTTGGCTGTGTGCTTAGGGTCGTTGTCCTGTTGGAAGGTTAACCTTCACCCCAGTCTGAGGTCCTGAGTGCTCTGGAGCAGGTTTTTATCAAGGATGTTTCTGTACTTTGCTCTGTCCATCATTCCCTCTCCTGACTAGTCTCCCAGGTCCTGCCACTGAAAAACATTCCCACAACTGATGCTGCCACCACCATGCTTCACCATTGGGATGGTATTTGCCAAGTGATGAGCGGTGCCAGGTTTCCTCCAGACGTGATGCTTGGCATTCAGGCCAGAGTTCAATCTTGGTTTCATCAGACAAGATAATCTTGTTTCTCATGGTCTGAGAGTCCTTTAGGTGCCTTTTTGACAAACTCCAAGCGGGCTATCGTGTGCCTTTTTTACTGAGTAATGGCTTCCGTCTGACCACTCTACCATAAAGGCCTGATTGGTGGAGTGCTTCAGAGATGGTTTTCTTTCTAGAAGGTTCTCTCATCTCCACAGAGGAACTCTGGCAGAGTAACCATTGGGTTCTTGGTCACCTCCCTGACCAAGGCCCTTCTCCCCCGATTGCTCAGTTTGGCCGGGCGGCCAGCTCTAGGAAGAGTCTTGGTGGTTCCAAACTTCTTCCATTTAAGAATGATGGGGACCTTCAATGCTGCAGAAATTGTTGGTACCCTTCCCCAGATCTGTACCACGACACGTGGACTCCAAGTTGTAGAAACATCTCAAGGATGATCAATGGAAACAGGATGCACCTGAACTAAATTCCAAGTCTCATAGCAAAGGGTCTGAATACTTATGTAAATAAGGTATTTCTGTAAAAAAAAAAAAGTTACTTTTGCAAAAATTCAAAATACCAGTTTTCGCTTTGTCATTATGGGGTATCATGTGTACATAAAAGTAGTTACATTTATTTTAGAATAAGGCTGTAGTTTAACAAAGTGTGTGTGTGTGGGGGGGGGGGTCTTTCCGAATGCACTGTACAGTAGGTAGGAGCTTATTAATGTTATTTTTGGTGAGTTTGGACATTTACAAGCAAAATGTAAATGAGACATTACGCAAATGAACAACATTTTGACGCATGCTTCTCCTTAAGGAAGAACAGTACTGACTCTGGAGCAGCACGTGTACACGCTGTGTCTGTTTGGAGTCTGGAGACTCTGTAGGGCAACAGGCCTGCCTGCTTTGCTCAAGGAGGGGGGGGCCTTTAGCCTACAGATAACTCATCCAAAAAGCTTGGACTTCTCAAACATGGCAGAAAGTTAATATAATGGCCCGTCACCTTATTAATTCAGCCACTTAGATAACTAGCAAGTTAAATTGCAAGTTAATTTACTTGTGTGGCTGCTCGCCAAAGAGCGTTGCACTTCTATTTTCAGCTGAATGTGCTGCACTAATGTATTTTCTGTGTAGGAAAACTATATTTGCACGTCCCTGATCACTCTATTGAATAAAATACTTGACATTCAATATAAAATGTAACCGGAGTCAATACACAGCTGGACTAACCTGCTCCCGCTTTCTCACGTTGCGCCATTTATAAACAAACATGTGACTGGCTCAGCTGTTTTAGGGAACTACAGGAAGCTTCATAATGTGACATGTGAGGAACACGATCTGCTTCGTCTCCTAACGTATTGCACAAGTTGACTGCAGGTATAAACTTAAAGTAGATACAAATATAAAAATGTATTGAAAAACTTCAAAAAAAATTGTTTCAACCTTATTGACGTTTTTGAAAAACCATCCCTTGGCTATTTCCAAATACCCCGGTGTACAGTATAGAACCCAAGCCTGCATTACACACACATTTTGTATTTTTTCAAGAGATGTTGGAAGAAAGAAATCATATTTTTCCACTCCTGTTCCCAAGACAAAATTAAAGTTTGCATAATTCTACTGCAAGAAATCCATAATTCTGCAGGAGTTCATATTACATTATGCTACAAGGTGAGAGGTTATAGACCTACAGTGAGTGTCCATATTTCAGCTACTATTCCATTTAACCCATATCAACTTAAATGAGGAATATTATGTTTTCATGGATACAGGGAAACTCGTGAGCGGAATATCAAAGATGCATGTAAACATCGTTTCCCGAAATAAGACGTTAAGCGGGATATGAGCTACTATCCAGAATACTGTGCACATGTAAACGTGGTCAATGTGTCTGTCCATAACTCCAACCTGAGGACAAGGGCATAGTAATTGTGTGGTGTTTAAATTGTCTTTCACTGGCCCTTCAACCCCAGACAGTGTCAGAGTTGTAGAGTTGGGCAATATCTCAAGAGACACTAACGCCATGTCACCCTGCAGTACTGTGAATAAGTCTAGGGTAAATTCAGATTTAAGCACGGGCCCTTACTGCACCCCAGACAAAGTGCGCTGGTACGTACAGTTTGTCCTATCCCACGTACTAACTAATTGTTTACTTTGTTAATATTACACTAAAGGGCCGACACTCAAGTTACTCACTCCAGTTGCTGTTAGTTTTTCAGCCCAATTCCACCGGACAGTTTAAGTTTTTCGAGCACCTTGGCTGTCATTTCAGATATGGTTAAAGTATGGGGGGACAAATATTTTGAATTGCAGCTGCAAGGCCCTGGGAAACGGTAGCCATTGTTGTCACTGGAGGTAGCTGTGAACACATCCCATTAAAGACTACAGCCATGCCGGCTCGTATGGACCGCAGTCGCCCGCAGATGCTCACAAGCTGCTGTGACTGGCGTGCGAACAGGAGGAGTGGTGGTCGTGTCAGTGGTATTCATATCCTCCCCCTCCCCACTTGATCAGATCTCCATATCTCTTCCCAGTGTTTTCCCTAAGGACATTGAGTAGCCAGCCAAATAGTCTACTCTTTTAATTTAGTTTGTGGCAAAAACCTAAGAAAAAAGGTTGTGTTCTGTCAAGTAAACATTGATTCCCTGTTGAGAAACTATATATAGAATTGCAGGAAAATGGTTTTAGAAATGCAAACATTTTCATTAGCTTTTATAAAATTCTATCTGTTTTTATTTTATCGTTTTGGAGCGGAATGAGGTGCTCCACTACCTATTGATCAGCAGACGACAACCAGCAGTAGCCTACCTGTGTGCAAATTTAGAGAGCCAAATGAACTGCTCTCTCACCGATGCAGTTGCCGACATTGACCTCAAAGATCCGGTCAACCCATGACGAGTCACTTTAGCGGTCACTGGCAAGTCGTGACAGGAGCTTAGGAAAATACAAACGAGATCTTTGGTTGTTCCCGACGCAATACCATGGATTTTTAAGTACGTTGTAAGATTTATGAATGACAAAGGGATAGGAGATTGACCTTATTCCGTCATTTCGACACCTTTTATGAACTAGTCAACACTTCCTGTTCGATCGTCAGGCTGTTTACTATGCGCCCCAACTCCTTTGCTGGCTATATGAAACACGTGAATGAAAATAAATGAATGTGCCACAAAACAAAAATGATATGGATTTCAACTCATCGTTACCACTTACATTACATGACAAAGAATCATCATGCTCTCCCTTCGGCGTGAAAATACATTTGACTGCAGCCAACCACAGCACACACAGATTACATAGGTACCTGGAGGCGGGACAGACGGTCGACTGACAAACCAGCAGTTTCCTTGTCATTGCTTGTTTTTAGACTGACAGGTGCCTTTCCTATCAATAGATCACGAGAAGATGCATATCTTAGTGGGAGAAAGCTACACAGACTTCTCACTAGCGTATTGAGACTTTGAAATGAAAACAAGCCGAGGAAAAGGCGCTTAGAGAACGACACTTTCTTCCTCTATGGTCTTCTACTGCCAGAGGGCTAGCTAGCAACAGGATAATGTTTTGCTTCTGTCTTTTGATGTCTAATATTGTTTCTGTTCAGTTGCCAGCCGTGCTGCTAGGGACTCGGAGTTATATTGGTGCTGTTTAAAGTCATGTCCTTGATCAGGTCGTACATTTCGGAGGGACAGAATAATCTCTCGCATGAAAGCTGACGTGGCTCTTGCTATAAATCCCCCGTAAACCCCCTCTCCAAAGCTCCCCTGAAGATACTCTCTGTTTTCATCTCTCTCTTGCTCCATTTCTTACCCGCCTCTGTCGCTCACTCTCCTGCTTTTACTCACTGTCTCTGTGAGTGATATGCTGCTGGCAGATGGAGTCAGGGCCTGGGTGTATCTGTGCCAGGGCCTTGGCCATAGACATGGAACACAGCAGGGAGGCTGCATACCCAGATTTATGTAGGACCTAGAAAAGGCTCTGTTTTGATGGGGAGGTTTTGGAGGGGAGTGATGAGCCTGGGGCAAATACATTTCATCCCTGATCATTATAACCATGTAAGGACTTCACCAGGTTGTTTTTGTGCCTTTTCTTTTTTTATTTCACCTTTATTTAGCCTGGTAGGCCAGTTGAGAAGTTCTCATTTCCAACTGCAACAAAAACAGGAGTTACACATGTAATAAACAGACGTACAGTCAATAACCCAATAAAGTCTTTATACAGTGTGTGCAAATGTAGTAAGGATGTAAGGCAATAAATAGGCCATAGTGGCGAAGTAATTACAATTTAGCAATTAACACTGGAGTGATAGATGTGCAGATGAGTCTGCGGAGTGGAACTGTGAAGACCCAAGTCAAACAACACAAGACCACCGCAGAACGTTCTTCAAGTTGTTTCTCTCTCCTGTTCGGTCTCTCTCTGTCACCCCTTTCTTGCTTTTACAAATGATTCTTCACACGCTGGTGCACACGCGCCCACACACACAGTGATGCGCGTGCGCACACACTGTCGATATTTTGATTCATTGGTCTGTAGCACGGACGGACCTGTGACGATGTGAAAGGAGAACTTATTTTGTACTTTTTTTTCTGAAAAGGCAAAGCGAATACTGTAACTAGGGCTGGCACAATTATTGTGTAATCGCGTAAACAATAATTATGGACTATAACCGTGAACTTAAAAAACAATCCTCTTAATGCATTTGTTTTAGAGGAAGAGGGATTGAACTTTATATTCAAGTAGATATAGTTTACCCATTAGCAGTTTTTCACTTCTATATGAAGTGGGTAAATTTGGTAATCATTTTATGGGCAGAACGTGCATGGTCAGAAGGAGAAGCTTAATTTCCAAAAGTTCCAAGTGGTTAAAACCATTCATTTTTGAGACTAGTGTGTCGGATTCATTAGCTATGTCATAGCTAGTTTTCGAATATGCATTATCATACAAGCTCAAAACATGTTTTTACAATTAATAACCGTGGCTATTTGCATGACAATTAATCATTACCTATAATTCCATAATCATTACAGCCCTAACTGCAACATTGCAGTTTAACGATTGCTGACATTGCGCAATCAATATTGTTAAGGGACGTGTCCACTCTTGTCCCCCCTACAGGCTCTTATCAAGTCTTGATGTTACCAGGAAGGAAAGAAGTAAACATGGTTGATTTGTCATTGATTTTCAGGTCCATCAAGTTTGTTTTATTCTGTCTGTTGGTCCGTCCTTTAGTTAACCTGGCATATAACCAGGTGTTTGGCTCATTCACAGAAACATTTTGGATTTCCAATAGGGTACGAGAAAGCCACAAAGACTTGACAGAAAGCTTGCAATTAAACACCTAAGTTGGTATTGATGTCAACCCAGAAAGGGGCATCTGCTTAGTTGCTATGTGGTCAGACTAAATTTACTTAAGTATCAAAAAATTATTGAGTGATATTTTATTTACACGGTATTACACCACATTTCATTACTCATACTAAGCAGTCATTTCTCAAGAAGGAAAGCAAAGAACATGTATTTAGTGTTTGTCGTCCAATTTCAGTTCCCTTTTATGAACTGCTACTATAGGCTTTCAGTTTAAGAGTCCTGAGTCGTGGCTCTATTGAAACGTCAAACGTCCTTTCATTTATTAAAAAATAAATTGCCACAAAAAAAGAAAGCAAGGAAAGTGACATGACAGGAAACGACAGAACCGAACATTATAAGATGGTTTTCTTTTTGGAAAAACAAAAAAAATGCAGCACAAGCATCAGGTTGCCGCCATCTTGTGGCTTCCACTGGCCTGCCAGTATCCAGCAGCACAACTGAGGACAGCCAAGAGTCCCACAGTTTGAGTCCTCAGTGTCTAAGCTAATAATATTAGACACAGACACACCATCTAAAGATGAGGTCGAAGCCATTGTCATTGGCTAGGGGCACCGAGCCGACGGGTATTAACAAATGTTTACGAGGAATAAGAACCCGAGGCTAGACTTCCAAATAAGGTAGCGAACTTTCAAACTTTTGGTTTGCCCGAAATCCTGATTGGAGGATTCCCGGAATCAGGAGGGAATAAGCAGGGAATCTGGATCCTCCAAGCAGGATTTCTAGAAAACCAAGGAATTTATTGAAAGTTCCCCGGAATTCTGCAACCCTACATCCGAAGTCAAGTGCAGGAGAAAGTTGTATTTTTTTTCCTCTTTCTATTCTTCCCTCTTTCATGGAGGGAACAGAATGTACTGGGAGCTGCAGGCAGGAAGAGTGGCTAAGGCCCTAATGATATGGTGCATGATTGTAACCTTGGTACAGCACAGCGGCCCACTTTAGTTCACCGGTGGCTGGGAGTGCTTTCACTTCCAAAATGCTTTGGCGTCGTTGGCGGCAGTACCCGATCTGGCCCCTCTCTCTCACTCGTCTCTCACTACTCTCACTTTTTCTTTCGGTCCCTTTCCTGGTCTTTATGACTCTCTCTTGCTCCTCCATTTTCTGTTTCTTGTGTGTTTTCTACTCCCCACTTCTATCTTTTATTATCTCTTTGTCCTGTTCCCTCACTCTTGTATTCACTGGCTTGTTTTCACATTTCTGCTGCCTCCTTGTGAAGTCTTCAGTGAATCTGGTCCTCTGCCACTCTGTAGGCACTGCTCCTTACAGAGCCCCCTCCTACCCACCACACCTTAGGCAACCCTGTATCCCTCTGACCTGGACCCTTTCAACCAGGGAATTTCAAGGCTTTTATTTTACCGAGAAGTTTCAAGTTTAGTCGTACTTTTGGTCATGTAGTGTATGTGGAAGCCTGCTCGTCGAACATCTCATTTCAAAGTCATGTGCGTTAATATTGATGTATCAGGGAAGGGGGGGGGGGGGTTAATTTGAGCAGTATTAGCATAAGTAAATAAGCAGCAGCAGTTGTGGGGTGTGTTTGTGTGTGGTTGTGTGGAGAGTAGGCAGGTCAGCCGTGATACAAGTCCATATTCAACATCCATCTATGTCTGAGGATGTCGGGAGATCACGTGGAAACCGGCTACTAGGGACAGCAGTGAACGCCGTTACCGTCAAGTAGGCTTTGGTTTTGCTAGGGCGCTGTGGAGGGGGGATGCATGGGCGTAAGCATCCGCCTCTGATTCAAAAGGTAGCATGTTCAAATCCAGCAATAGGCATTATAACAACAACATCAACTTTCTATCTCAAACCTTTTGTTGTTATAAGCCTATCCCAAACCTTAACCATTAACCATTTTGGAGTTAACTCTGAATTTTTAAGGTTAGGCATTAATGCCCAAACATAACCTTAAACATCCAGAGTTAATGTCTGAACTTAAACACTTTGAAATTTGGAATAAATGTGACGTTTTGAGAAACATGGATGAACATCTAATTTTGAGGTGAAACTGTGAGCTTGTAGTGGAGAGTCAGTGCAGATGCTCAGGCCAGTTCAAGTGTTCCGCAGTCTTGTAGATACCAACAGGCTCGGAGACCGTTTCTATCAGACCTCATGCTCCAATACCATCTGCCCGACCGGAAAGGGAGTGAACAAATAAAATAAAACATTTGGTCACACATATTTAGCAGATGTTATTGCGTGTGTAGCAAAATGCTCGTGGCTGGGTTGTGTAGGTTCCTTGATGATGCTGAGACAGTCTTGTATTTGTTGGAAAATGGCCCTAGTGATGTACTGGGCCATCTTCACCACCTCTGAAGGGTCTTTTGGCAGTTGCTCGGTGCCCCCTTACCCCTAGCTCCCATGCCGCGGCCTTATTCATCTCAATGACAGTAATTAGAGTTAAGTAATGCACTTCCCCTCCAGATTTTAGGAAATGGAGGGAGCCTAAGCGGGAGCTGAGTTAAGGTGACCTATTTTCAACTTTTTCCTATGTTCACGGTGCAGAGTAGAGTAGAGTAGAGAAGCAACGCAAGGTCTGGACATGTTTTTCTAGAAGGGTTGTGAGAATGGATGCACTTGTCGACACATTGACCGGAAATTACTTCGTGGTGGGACCTCCGTCAATCAAACGCCCGGCACAGTAAGGATGCTCGTTCTGTCTGTCCCTCACAGGATCACGTCCCTCTTGCTGCAGTGCTTTGGTTGGTTCTGAACAGACACATTTGTGAGGAATGTGCTCAGGAAAACGGGCATTTGTCGCTGCCCCCTCCAGGTTTTTCATAATCGACAAACAAAGCAACGTTTTCTCTGAAATGAAATGGCGTGTTCCTGTCTCACCACCTCCTCCTTCCAAACCTGTTCTTGCCCAAACAACTCCACACCTGTGGCATTGTGTCATGATAATGAAGACACATTTTGTGATCACATTCGAGCAATCATTCAGAATGCTTGGCATTTGGGACAGGCATCTAGAGAAGCCAACATATGAAAGGGTGCAGCTCCTCTCGTTCCTCGTGGGTACATTTACATTTACATTTAAGTCATTTAGCAGACGCTCTTATCCAGAGCGACTTACAAATTGGAAAGTTCATACATATTCATCCTGGTCCCCCCGTGGGGAATGAACCCACAACCCTGGCGTTGCAAGCGCCATGCTCTACCAACTGAGCCACACGGGACCGTGTGTGGTACCCAGGGGTGTGCAGTCTTGTGGTTTCACGTTGTGCCTGAGACTCATTCCTTTACCCCTCCATTGGACTGGCATGATGCAGCTAATGAGGCCATGGCTCTGATAAGCGCAGGTATGTTGATTGCCTTGGCAGAGGTCGCCGTGCCAGAGTCGCTTTGCACGCACTGCTGGTTCTGAAGTCTTTCGCTGGCACGGTTGGCATGCGTGTTTAAGAGAGGAGGCAGGGACTGACCTGGCACCGCGATGGGGGGGCGCGCGCGCCTGCCAAGATGGGAGTCTGGCCCCTGGGGCCGTTTGGACCAGGCCTGGACCGAGATCTGAGTACTTTCATCTGTCCTGGCCCGAGAGACTTGACTTTGAGAGATGCTCAAGAGGGAATGGCATAAGTGAATACCAGACTTAACAGGCAATGTTACATGAGAGAGTAAATAGTTTTATTTCTTAACCTCTCTGGGATATTCGGGATGCTAGCGTCCCACCTCAACAGCCAGTGAAATTGCAGGGTGCCAAATTCAAAACAACAGAAATCCCATAATTAAAATTCCTCAAACATACAAGTATTTTACACCATTTTAAAGATAAACTTGTTGTAAATCCAGCCACGGTGTCTGATTTCAAAAAGGGTTTACGACGAAAGCACACCAAACGATTATGTTAGGTCAGTACCTAGTCACAGAAAAACACAGCCATTTTTCCAGCCAAAGAGAGGAGTCACAAAAAGCAGAAATAGAGATAAAATGAATCACTAACCTTTGATCTTCATCAGATGACACTCATAGGACTTCATGTTACACAATACATGTATGTTTTGTTCGATAAAGTAAATATTTATATCCAAAAATCTCAGTTTACATTGGCGCGTTATGTTCAGTAGTAGAGCCACATCAATTTACAGAAACACTGCTAACAGATACAAGTGTTATGCATGGAATTTTAGATCCACTTCTCCTTAATGCAACCGCTGTGTCAGATTTCAAAAAAGCTTTACGGAAAAAGCACACCATGCAATAATCTGAGTACAGCGCTCAGATAACAAACAAGCCAGTCACATATCCGCCATGTTGTGGAGTCAACAGAAGTCAGAAATAGCATTATAAATATTCACTTACCTTTGATGATCTTCATCAGAATGCACTCCCAGGAATCCCAGTTCCACAAATGTTTGATTTGTTCGATAAAGTCCATTTATGTCCAAATAACTCCTTTTTTCTTCGCACATTTAGTAGACAATCCAAACTGACGAGGCACGGGCAAGACCAGGCGGAAGTTCAGACAAAGTCATATTACAGTTCGTAGAAACATGTCAAACGAAGTATAGAATCAATCTTTAGGGTGTTTTTAACATAAATCTTTAATAATGTTTCAACAGGAGAATTCCTTTGTCTGTAGAAATGCGATGGAACGCAGCTAACTCTCACGTGAGCGCGCGGGATCAGCTCATGCCACTCTGGCAGACCTATGACTCATTCAGCTCCCATCCCTTCACAGTAGAAACACCAAACAAGGTTTTAAAGACTGTTGACATCTAGTGGAAGCCTTAGGAAGTGCAATTGGACCAAATCTCCACTATCTTGGATAGGCAAAGAGTTGAAAAACTACAAACCTCAGATTTCCCACTTCCTGGTTGTTTTTTTTCTCAGGTTTTTGCCTGCCATATGAGTTCTGTTATACTCACAGACATCATTCAAACAGTTTGAGAAACTTCAGAGTGGTTTCTATCCAAATCTACTAATGATATGCATATTCTAGCTTTCAGGACTGAGTAGCAGGCAGTTTACTCTGGGCACCTTTTTATCCAAGCTACTCAATACTGCCCCCCTGTCCCAAAGAAGTTGATGTGTTTTTGCACAGGACAGGCAGTTCTAGGAACCCTTGCTAATACGTTGTGCCTTATTTTCAATTTGAAAGCTAAAATAATTTTATAGACTCCCAACAATCCCTAAAAGATTACAAAACCACCAGACCCCATGAAAGAGGAGAATAATTAAACCTCAGTAGCGAAATGCTTTGATTTTAAAATGTGATGTGTTACGAAATAATCATTGCCATATTTACACTATGGGAATGTTGAACAAGCAGTTTAATGAAATGTGGGCGGAGTGGTTGTGGAGCATTATACAAAATGAGAAAAAAAATTGGTCTCTGTTGAAATGGGCCATTTTAATATGTTTTACAGTAGGCCAACATTCAAAAGACAGATGGAAGGATTCAAGTTAGGCCTAAGAGTGTTACTCCTTAGGGTTATTGTAGTGTGATGACTAGTTTGTTGGATAAAAGGCATTCATGGGTCTTCGTCATTGACCTTGTGGGATTCACAAACTCAATCCCTCTAGTATTCATTTTTCTGTACTACCAAGTTCAGCCCTCTTATTTTGATGTATCCCGTTCCTTCTCCTGGCTCCCTTACTGTTAGGAACTGCTGTGCTTTTAGAAAGGCTAATTGAATCGGGAGGAGGGGCGCAAAGGAAAGGTATGGATGTGGGGTCAATAAGTGATTGTGTGCGCAGATGACGTCCGCTCCTGGTTCGATATTCCCAGTGGGGGAGGGAAGAGATGGTTTTAGACATTCACCTGAGTCATGCATAGGAGGAAAGCATCAACGATAAGATTTATAGAAAACGTGCTGCCTGACAAGCTGGTTCTTTGTGTTAATGTCCCGCATTACCATCATCAGAGAGGGTTGCCATTACCAGGTACCTGTTCAGTCCACCAGGGGGTTATCAGGTGGACAGTAGCTTTGTGTAGGTGGGGATTATTTCATATAAACAGTGCTGTTGTAAATGGTAATAGGTTGCGGACTAATGACCCCATTTTATAGTTTGAACATCCAATAGAAAAGGATGCCTGCTGATTTTCCTGGTCTGACTGAAATATGGACTGTTTTTATCTACGCTGTCCTAATCATGAGTGGTGTGTAGCAATGCCCTGTGGCCGTTGCTGTCAGCAGAAACGCCAGTGAGAAATGGATGCTGGGACATTGGAGGCAGCAGGATGCAAGAAGGTGGGAGTAGCGTTCTTTTGAATGCTACCCTCCAGTGTCCTTAAGAGAAGGCAAGGTGAAATGTACCCTCGTAGAATTGCAGTTGGAGCATATTTTTAACTTCCATGGTCTGTCAGTTTGGTTGTCGTGATCTTGTTAATCTTCAGTCTAGGTTACTGTGTACATTTGACTATATGAGCACCTGCATGTGTGTATGTGCAGAATTACGTTGCTGCTCTTCTCACCCATCTGCTGGCTCTTTGCGTTACGGTGTGTATTTGCCTGTGCCCAGCTCTTCTCATGGTTTGTGTCGCAGTAATCAGGCGGAACTGTGAAATCAATTACAGGCAAACCAGCCCTCTCACTGTCTCTCGCGCACTCCCTGTTTCTCTCTCTCTCCCTATTGCTCTTTCTCCCTCTCTCTGAGCTACATGCTTTCACCATACTCAGGCCTCTTTACATCTCAGCAAACTGGACTTAATTATGTTAGTGTGTGATGCCTGCTAATGAATGTGACAAATTGAGGGAAGTTATTCAAGTTACTTTCAGTTTTGCTAATACTCTGAATCACTTTGATGACATTGGGGTCAGTGAGTAATAATTCGATACTGTGGTGAATTCTGTTATAACTCTGTTCCTTTTTTTCTCTTTCAGATGATCAACACCTATGTTGACCATCAAGCTGAGGGAAGTTGAAGGAATAAGACCCAACCAAAGGAAAAGGGAGAAGACATTGTGGGGAAAGGATAAAGGGACTGGACACAACCCAACATTACAAGCTTGTGACATTTTTTAACCAGAGAAGGACTGCCATACAAATGTGGACCTCCCAAAAAGTGTTCAAATAATTTCCCCTTTGCATCAAGAGGACAACAACAATAATCTCTGCGATGTCTGAAAATAAAGACATAACGAGTCGCCACCTGCAGCACAAGCTGCAGAGCCTGGGGCGACGGCTGGACGAGCTTGAGGAGGCCACCAACAAGCTCCAGAAGTCAGAAGATGAGCTGCTCGATCTGCAGGACAAGATCATCCAGGCAGAGGGCAGCAACTCCTCCATGCTGGGCGATGTTGAGGGACTGCGCAAGCGCCTGCTAAAGATTGAAGGCAAAGACGAGGAAGTGTGCAAGGCAGAGGACCTCTGCCGTACGGTGCGAGAGAAACTGGAGGAGGAGGAGAGCTTGACCCAGGACCTCAAGTCTGAGATTGAGTGCCTGCAGAGGAGAATGGCTGAGCTGGAGAAGTTGGAAGAGGCCTTCAGCAAGAGCAAGTCGGACTGCAGCCAGCTGTGCCTCAGTCTCAACGAGGAGAAGAATCTGACCCGGAAGCTGTCCTCAGAGCTGGAGGCCCTCAAGGACCGTGTGAAGGAAGTAGACACGTCAGAGGTAAGGCTGGACCGGGCAGAGCTGTTCCTGGCCGGGGAGCTGGAGAAGCTCAAGGGCCTCACTCAGACTTTTTTGAGTGAGAGGAAGAAACTCCTGGAGAAGCAAAAGGAGGATGAGAAGCTTATACTAAAACTGACAGAAAAGCTGGAGCGTCAGAACAGGATTGACCCGGTAGATCCCAGACGCATTGAAGACGACCTCTCATCCGGCCTGACCGGCAAGCTGGGGCGCAAGAAGAGCCTCGACTACCTGAAACTGGGCGACGACTTTGGGCTAAGGAACAAGTCCGAGAATGAGAAGAACAGACTTGAGGGCCAGGAAGACAACAAAGTCAAGGAACTCACCCAGGAAGTGGAGAGGCTGAAGAACCGTCTGAAGCAGCTGGAGCTGGTGGAAGAGGATCTTAAGAACACAGAGTCCAAGAATGGAGAGCTGCAGGAGAAGTTCCAACAGGAGAGATCCCGTAGCCGAGCACTCAACGATCAGGTGGAGCAGCTTAGAATGGAGCTGTGTGGAGGCAGCAGTCAAGGCAATGGAGGACCTAGCAGTCCAGCAAAGGTCCTTGAGAATGGCAAGGCAGAGAATGAGGAGATCAATGTCCGGGGTGGGTTCAGGCAGGTCAAGCCCAAGTACAGGCCTGCTGCAGAGCCAGCCACCCCCAAGTACAAGAGCAGAGAGCTGTCCCCGCAGCACAAGATGGAGACCAAGCTGAGGAGCAAAGAACTGAGCAACTCTGAGGAAAGTTCTCCAAAGTCTGTCAGGAGGGCACTCAGTCCTGCACACAAGAGCAGGAGGACACCCAAGACTGGAACATCAACTGCCTCTGACAATGGAGTGAAAGAAATAGGCAGAGGGGTAGAGGAGAAAACAACAAGAGGAGCAGCCCATACTCCTGTCGGCACATCTTTGAGTGACCGCAAGAAGCTCTCTGTTCTTAGTCGCTACCCTCCAGCAGCTAATGACCGGAAGGTATCTCAGAAACCAAGTGAGAGTGAAAGCAAAGTTGATACGTTTTCTAGATTGTATGTCGGTAGTGACAGTGAGTCGAACAATTCTGATGTGGTGCCTGAAAGCTCAAGCAAGAGCAACAGTGTCTCCCCACTTGAAAAGGATGCGTTTGCGTCTGACCTGGAGTCTGTGGACCAGGTTCAAGAGGCTCTTCCAGTGTCAAACCTCTCCAAAGCCAATGGCTCGTACATTGCCTACAAGTCCCACGTGTCCCCAATGGTCAGTGATCATGGCTCTGAGGGCCACTCCTCAGCCTCTGAGACTGAATCACCTGGGTCCAGGCCCTCAGAACCAGAACCTGTGCCTGAGGTGACAGCACTGAGTAGCAGAACCTCCACCACTCCCAAGTGCTCCAGATACTCTCGCGTACAGGACTCTCAGTCAGAGGGCTCCTCCACCAGGAGCTCGATTGACGAGGAGCAGCACATGCTGTTGGTTGCAGAAGGAGAATCCCTGGAGCCCACTCACACCCCGTCAGGTATAGAGCTCCGCAGGGTCTGCAGCCCACGGGAAGCCCTGAGGTCAAAGGCAGTCATCAAGCCAGCCATCGTGGAAATTGATAGGAAGGAAGTCATGATATCCGGAGGTGGGGCAGAGCCCTTGACCTCCTCCAATGGCAAGCCCAAAATCTCCACGAAACCAGTCCTGACCAGTAGCATCACTATCTACCCCAACGATCCCAGCTCTTCCAGGACCAGCAGCCGCAGCAGCAGTGTATCCAGCGAGCCACCAGTCAAGGAACGCCACACGTCCACCAGCAACATCGTCATCGGCCCCAGTGAGCACAGGGGAAGTATCTCCATCCCCTATGAGATCTCCATCCCCAAGAGAGAGATCACACCCTGGCCGTCCATGGATGGCCCTGACGAATCAGGGGTGCTAGGGATGGCCTGTGCAGAGACACACCTACTCCCCCGAAGCAACTTCAGCCTCCAGTCACCGGAGACCACCTCCGACTTCAACAACGACACAGAGTCGGGTTTCGAGAGCAGCAGTAGCAGCACTACCACCGTCACCAGCTGGAGGAGCCAACACCATGGCCACCACACCTCCCAGGACGACAGCCTCCCAGAGATGAGAAACGTGACGGTGCGAAGCACCTGGAAGAACAGGGGGGCGGCATCCGTGGACGAGCCTGGCCGGGGGGCCAGGATGTACGGGATGGGCTCTGAGGACGAGGCAGAGTCGGCCACCACGTGGAGGGCTTACCGCGCCACCACCATTCTGGACACGGAGGAGACGGTAAACGCCACAAGGGCTGCTACATCACGGACAGCCAAGCCTTCCCCAGCAGAGCTGTATATGCGCAGGATCAACAACAGTGTGGTGACCACCAGGGACATCGCAGAGCCAGTGTGCCGGAGAAAAAGCTCCCTGTCGCCCACTGAGGGAGGTCTGCGGATGAGTATCCCCCACGAGCCTGTCAGCGCTCAGAAGCTTGTTCCCTGGCGGACACAACCCATGGTGAGGACAACTTCTGTACTGTTTACAACCTGTTGTTAAGAAAACTAGTGTTCTTATACTTCCACCATTTGCTTACAATAGCTCTTGAGCCTGTTGCATATCTGGTCATTGAGTCTAGGCAAGGAAATGTTCAGAGATATTTGTCTCTATTAATATGATTAGAATATCGTTGCAGTTGTGCTCAACATATATTTTCATAAGGTTTACGTTGGATGTCTAAGCTTGGTCTTGACACATTACATCTGGAACTTTGACATGAGGACAGATCATTTGTAAGCCTCAAACAATAATTTTTGTAGTTATTTCTAAGGAGTAAGAGGGGGATGTTTTCTCTGTTTTTACTGTAACTAAATCTCTGAACATGTTGGGCACCAAACGGCCTTGAGTCTTGGCTCCGAGTGCATACCTACATTTAAAAGTACTCTCTTTACTTGTACTTTGCCAATGGCAATACAGCATATACATGTGTACTTACATTGCTAATCTTTGGAAAATATACTCCAGAAAACACCAACTGTAGCTTTCTGGTGTGCCCACTTTGAATGAGTGTTCCGATGCAATTTTTTTCACTGACGCCAGGCCTAAAATTTTTAAGCTTAGCACAGCAGTTATCTGAACCTGATTCCTCATGCCGAAGTAAGCACAAAGAGAAAAGGGTAGGACAAAAAAAGAGAGGGAGCATGAAAATGAAAAGACCTCAACAGGAAAAAGGTTAGAAAAAACTCAAGGGAAAGAAATAGCTTGCTTGTATTTTTTGTGCCTGAGCTTACCAACTGTGCCCTGCCAAGCCGGTGTCCTATTCCTGACATAATTGAAGATGAGCATTGTTCAAAGGCTCACCTCCCATGTATCTCGCCTCCATTTGAATCCGTTTGACTCCATTTCCCACAATGCACTGCAGACTGTTTTTCAAAAATTTCTTCATTGGAATTCAATTAAGTCTCTGGTGTCAGATTTTCAGATGAATATTTTAAGCATGACTTGTAGTCTGGTCGATTTATGTGTGAGTGAAGTCCTTGTGTCAGCTGTTTTGACAGGGACGCTTGGTCATTCATCTGACACCTCTTTTATTAAAGCACAGACGAGATACGAGCTTGTTCACACTAACTGGTAGACAGTGAGTCAATCTGACACGTACTGGGACAGCGAGATAAGAATGTATTTGACGTGAAGAAAAATATGCATTCTTATGTGAATTTTGAGAATGCAGAAAAGTGGAAGATTTAATTGCATTGCTGACTTTTTAGAATCAATGTGAATGTACCATGCTGAGTACCATGCATACGTGAGTCTACCCATCAATGGTTAGCTCTGTCCACATTTCACACTCCCTCCACTACATAGCATAACAAGCTTTTAGTTTCACACACAGTTGAAATGCATGTCTAGAACTGTCTGAATACTCTCGAGCCAAAAGGGCCTCATCATCATTCCTCTCTTATCCACAGCCACTTACAGTGGAGAGATGTACAACTCTAGACGTGTTAAAGATTATACAGGGCATCAAATAGATGAGGTAAAAATGACAACTGCCTCACAGTAAAACGACTTGTCCAATAGTGTGCTGTTTGTCAAGTGGCTACGCTAACACTAGCAAACCTAGGGAACTGGCTACAATAACATCTCAATTTGTCACACTGACAAACTAGCCTAGTGGATGGGAATCTAGTGTTTTCCTGCAGATAAACTGGACATAACCAGAGATGAAGATTGATGTTGCCAGTCGCAACCCCCCCATGCCCCTCACCCCTATCATCCATCAGCCACATTCATATTCATCTCCCATAGTGTATATCCTATGAAGGGGGGAAAAAACAAGCAAAAAAACAAGCTTATTGATGAAGTTGTCATTGAAATGGTCTTTCTGGGCTGTTTTGTGTCATTCGTAACTGCTTCATAACTCAAGTTCTGTTTATTTAATACAAGCAATAAGCAGGATTGTGTAGATCTGATGGGTCATCACACAACAGTGATGCTTGTTGTTGTCGTAGCCACTGAACTGTACTTTTCTGGGGTCCAGCTGATTAGGAGGGGATTAGGGGTCGCAAACCCACAGTGACCTGCCTGGTCAGGGGTCAAGGGGGTCAGGATTCCCTGTTTTAACAAATCTGCAGATGGGTCATTGTCACTCTGGGTTATCTGGTTGGCCGATGGGGTTCGGTTTGATACTGTGCAACACACCCAGCTCCACTCAGTCAGAACAAACAAAGAGGGCTCCAGCCCCAAGCCCTCCACCAAGCCTTTCATCTCCAGCCAAGCGAGCCATTCAAAAAATAACATGATGGCAACATGGCCCTTAGATCTATAATTACAGTAATTCTGCCTTATAAAGCCCCTCCTAACCATCATTATAAACCGTGTGGTTGGAGCCCTGAATGCTGAATGGCTGAAAGCCGTCGTATGACAGCCAGTATACCCCGGGTATGACAAAACATATATATTTTTTACTGCTCTAATTACGTTGGTAACCAGTTTATAATGGAAATTAGGATCCTCGGGGGGGAGTTGTGATATATGGCCAATATACCACGGCTAGGCTGTTCTTACGTACGACACATTGCGGAGTGCCTGGACACAGCCCTTAGCCATGGTATATTGGCCATATATCACAACCCCCCCGATATACCACACCTCCTCGTGCCTTATGGCTTAAGTGATTTATAAGCCAGCACAAGAATAAACACCCTACCTTGTAAACTTTTACTGCTTTCAAAGCTGTGTCTGAGTGGATTCGAAAGATGACTTACCAGTAAGTTGCTTTTAGAAGGCTCCCGAGGGGCGCTGCAGTCTAAGACACTGCATCTCAGTGCTAGAGGCGTCACTACAGACACCCTGGTTCAGCGGTCTAAGGCACTGCATCTCAGTGCTAGATGCGTCACTACAGACACCCTGGTTTGAATCCAGGCTGTATCACAACCGGCCGTGAGTGGGAGTCCCATAGGGCAGCGCACAATTGGCCCAGCGTCGTTCTGGTTTGGCCGGAGTAGGCCGTCATTGTAAATAAGAATTTGTTCTTAATTGACTTGCCTAGTTAAATATTGGTTAAATTTAAAATACATTTAAAAAAGGACATATGGTGATAAATTACAGAAAAGAGAGACATTTTAAAATAGACAGTCCAAGGTTTAGCAGAGAAAGCCTCAGATATCACAATTAGTCTCCGCCTCTCCAGGTTACTCATAGTTCCTTATTGCTCAAATAACCTTCATTATATCATCTTGACGCACGCCTAACCTTTCTGATCAACGGCCTAATTTGTTTTGCTTTCTGTGTGTGTTTCAGTCACTCATTGTCGCCTTGCCCTTGGCACCCTCCTGCAGGCAATGGGAATATAAGTAAACAGAGCTTATTTCCAATATGTTTTTCTGTGAACTTCACTAAAGGTAGTCATCCTCTCTTATTCCAGTTGTGTATTTCCTATTCGTTAGTAAAGGGCTTGAGGCATCAATACCACAGTATTGTCAAATGGTAGTGCTTTTACAGTTTATGATTAGTCATGGACAGTGATTGCAGTGTCAAAGGTCAACTGTTAGTGAGATGTGCATCAATAAGCACCATGGACATCTCTCTCATTGTTTGTCTGTACACAGCTCTGCTGTCTCAGGTTGATGTTTCATTTATTAGGTTGAGTCTGAGTTAATGTTTACAGGGACAGTGCACATTTAATCAACGTTTCAAAAGTGCTGGTTTGCCATATCGATCCGTGTTTGACAACAACAGTGTATGGCAGGTTTGCCATATCGATCCGTGTTTGACAACAACAGTGTATGGCAGGTTTGCCATATCGATCCGTGTTTGACAACAACAGTGTATGGCAGGTTTGCCATATCGATCCGTGTTTGACAACAACAGTGTATGGCAGGTTTGCCATATCGATCCGTGTTTGACAACAACAGTGTATGGCAGGTTTGCCATATCGATCCGTGTTTGACAACAACAGTGTATGGCAGGTTTGCCATATCGATCCGTGTTTGACAACAACAGTGTATGGCAGGTTTGCCATATCGATCCGTGTTTGACAACAACAGTGTATGGCAGGTTTGCCATATCGATCCGTGTTTGACAACAACAGTGTATGGCAGGTTTGCCATATCGATCCGTGTTTGACAACAACAGTGTATGGCAGGTTTGCCATATCGATCCGTGTTTGACAACAACAGTGTATGGCAGGTTTGCCATATCGATCCGTGTTTGACAACAACAGTGTATGGCAGGTTTGCCATATCATGAAGCCTCTATCTCCCATCATTGATCAGCCAAATTTTTTGCGCCCAAATTTTTCTATCAGTTTTCGATTATAGAAATTGAATTTGACTTCTTAACCTCTGTCTGTTATTACCCAAATTAAGTTAGCCAGGCTAGCCCCACACAATCAATAGTCACTTCAGAGAAGACACAGCACTTGATGTCCTTGGGTACCTAGCGCGACTATCAGTAGATAGCTTATTGATTGGCTATTCATCACGTATAACAGGTGTACTCCAGTACTATTTGAGGCGGTCCGGTCACACACATTTCCTAGGTGGTAAAGGTCCGGATGGATATTGTAATTTATCAGTATAGTAATAAATCCCCACCTGTTCACAATACTCTTGTTGGCAGAGAGAACATTTTGCTGTTATAAAGCAAATTTCCTGCAATTCTACACATTTTGCATGGGGTTTTAACGGTCCTGTCCTGCAAATCTACAAAATGTTCCATGTCTTGTGTGTTTATGATGCCATGGGTGGTAGCCCGACTGAGTTCACAACCATTTTTCTTTTGGTAGTTGGGACTTGCGGCCCATTTGGATCCAGTTCTGGGTCCAGATCTGGACCGCGGTCCACCAGTTGAGTATGGAGGTCATATATCATTTATATGGTTGTCATTTGTTTGACCCCCTCATCGTAGAGGGATATCTCTTCATCCATTGAAATGTCAGTCATGACAGCAGTATAGCATCAGATTATAATGGTCTCTGTGGTTTTAATGTTGACTGGCTGCACACAGCCTCACTAACCCTCCATTCTTACCTTCAGGTACAGCACAGAACATCAGTGTTGTTTTTTCAGCCCATTGTAAAACTTAGGAACCTCAGATGGGTATGTGAATGGGCTGTGAACTTATGGTTGGCTGTGGACCAGTGGTCGATCTTGCTGATCGAGATACAAAAACATCCTTTGTGCAAGTCAGTCAAACCCAGTGGCAACAAAGTGAAACGCAGGGCCCTTGTGGTCATTCTGGTTGGTTTTCGACCCCGACTTTAACCTAAAAGCCTGGAAAAACAATCTGTGCTGGAGTTGAACTTGGACGATTCCACGGACAAGAGCTGGTAGGTGGTTAAAACGTCAGACAGAGGAGATGCCAATGGCCTGTAAGAAAGGTTTTGAGGAATGGTTTCCACAAGGTATGTTAGAGCTATTAAATTATTTCCTGGACAAAGCGCTCGAAAACATTCATGTTAATAACCAGCTTGAATTAAGGCTTCTCTGAAACATATTACCTTGGGTGTAATGAGCATTGTCTGCTTGTAGCCGAGCTTTGGCACAGTTCGCTTCTAACAGGGAACACAAGTCATGGACTTTTAAAACACAACCAAGACAAGACATATTTCATGTCGAAGCAATGGTTTGTTCTGCAAGGCATGTAACACTCCAGTTGTGTTGTCCTCGAAGGTAAACTATTTCTATGATGGCCTTTTGATTCCGTGCTGTATTTTAAGACAAACATGTTGTCATGAGAGACTACTGCCTAAAGGGGGGTTTTTAGAACTGAGTGAATTTGAGGCTTTGTCAAGTCTGTTTTAACTCAAGAAAACCAATGTACTATTTTCCGTAACACATACGGGATTAGCAAAGATTTGAACAAGGATAAACTTTTTCACTTAATCTCAAAACAAAAAGTGGGTCTGGATTTGATGTATTGTTTTTTTTTTGTTACTTTCTAAAAATACCAGTCCCCAATCATAAGATATTTCAGTGAAGCGTGAACAAAGCAGGATTGTGAGGGCTTCAGCGCTTGGCGTTCCTCGGACATTTCCTCTGCTCATGTGGCAGATCAAATTGCTTAACAACGTTTAAAATGTGACATTCATCCAGCAGAAATATTCTCTGGAATTAAGATTTAGTCATGTCCCTAGTACCTCACACAGAGGGAATGAACTTGGAGAATGTTCCTTCTGGTATTTTTGCACACATTGCTTATTTTGGTCACTGAACTGGAAGACTAGACTTTAGTGTAGGTCCACACAACCCGGAAACTTTTTCATACACTTTTGTTAGAATAAGGAGTCATGTGAACTATCCGCATCCACAGGAGAAATGTGAAGATGGCTCAGAAAATAATGCTGTGGTTTGGTGTACATTTGGTGTTCCATTATACATTTGGTGTTCAGGAAGCCTAATTTACATATGATTACACTCGAAGTACAACGGGACCCAACTGTTCGGTGCTAATGCTGTAATCAATGCAGAATGTACTCTGGTCATTTCCTCTCTTTGGGGTGAATAGAACAGGAAGTTGCCATGTTTGGCCTGCCCTGCCAGTTTGGCAGCCTCTCGCGTTGTAGTGGGCTTCCTGTCTGCCTGCCCGTCATCCCTGGGAAATGCAGATCGGCCATTAAGGGTAATTGGCAACGTTCTGCAGCGGCAGGAAGGATGGGATTCCAGCCAACTGTTACTAGTTACAGTACTTCAGCCTTTATAAACTGAAATCATAGGCCTTTGCTTTCAGACATTTAGAAACTGCACGGTCATCTATCACGTTCCTAGAACAATGTCATTTGAGGTTGCGTGAAAGTACGCAAGTAGGTTTTATAGGGGGCTCATTTGCTAGTCGAGCCCCATGTAAATGATATCACTGGGGTATCTTGTTTTTTCTCCCCATGTTTAGAGGCCATATCCACAGTCGCCTCGGCTTGCTAAGATTGCCCTTCTCACAGGCTGTTAAGTTAATTATCTAAGTGTTGTTTCTGTTTCGCTGTGACTAGGCCGCTGACGACACGGACCTCAACCCTGGGTCGTGGAGGACGAGGCCGGCGCCCGGTGACTTAGATCCCTATGAGAGCGAGAGGAGCTCCACGACAGATGTAGGGTCAAGCAGAGGGATGAGGACCACAGCTTCCAGGCCAGCGCTCTTGTCCAATAGGGGTCATGCTGGCCGGGCGGAGGGAAGAACTGGGCGCGGCAATCGACAGTGGAGCAATCGTCAGACCGACGACTAAACCGGCCAACCGTCTTAGTCTCTCCGCTTCATAATATCCAGGTAGGATATGTCAAAGAGAAGTCCCAGGAACCTGCTGTCTGGCCTAGCATTGCTGATTGATAAGAGTATGTTTAATGTCTGATGAGGTTGATATATATTGTCTGATAAAGTTTATATAGTAGGCGTGTAACGATACACTTATTCATCCCAAACCGTTCTGTATGGGGAGCTCGGTTCGGTCTGCACTGTGAACCCGACTGAATGAATGAGATATATATATATATATATATATATATATATATATATATATATATATATATATATAAAATATCCCTTGTTTTTCAAAGATAATTTGTAAAAATCCAAAATAACTTCACAGATCTTCATTGTAAAGGGTTTAAACACTAATGAATGAACCATAAACAATTAATGAATATGCACCTGTGGAACGGTTGTTAAGACACTAACAGCTTAGACGGTAGGCAATTAAGGTCACAGTTATGAAAACTTAGGACACTAAAGAGCCCTTTTTACTGACTCTGGAAAAACACCAAAAGAAAGATGCCCAGGGTGCCTTAGGCACGTTCACGTTCAAAATGCTGCAAGGAGGCACGAGAACTGCAGATGTGGCCAGGGAAATAAATTGCAATGTCCGTACTGTGAGATGCCTAAGACAGCGCTACAGGGAGACAGGACGAACAGCTGATCGTTCTCGCAGTGGTAGACCACGTGTAACAACACCTGCACAGGATCGATACATCGGAACATCACACCTGCGGCACAGGTACAGGATGGCAACAACAACTGCCCGAGTTACACCAGGAACGCACAATCCCTCCATCAGTGCTCAGACTGTCCGCAATAGGCTAAGAGAGGCTGGACTAGGGGCTTGTAGGCCTGTTGTAAGGCAGGTCCTCACCAGACATCACCGGCAACAACGTCACCTATGGGCACAAACCCACCGTCGCTGGACCAGACAGGACTGGCAAAAAGTGCTCTTCACTGACGAATGGCGGTTTTGTCTCACCAGGGGTGAGGGTCGGATTCGCGTTTATCGTCGAAGGAATGCGCGTTACACCGAGGCCTGTACTCTGGAGCGGGATCGAGGTGGAGGGTCCGTCTGGGGCGTTGTGTCACAGCATAATCGGACTGTGCCTGCAAGGACAACAAGCTATCTCAATACTGTGCGTTACAGGAAAGACATCCTCCTCCCTCATGTGATGCCCTTCCTGCAGGCTCATCCTGACATGACCCTCCAGCATGACAATGCCACCAGCCATACTTTTCGTTCTGTGTGTGATTCCCTGCAAGACAGGAATGTCAGTGTCCTGCCATAGCCAGCGACGAGCCCGGAGCTCAATCCCATTGAGCACGTCTGGGACCAGTTGGAGGGTGAGGGCTAGGGCCATTCCCCCCAGAAATGTCCGGGAACTTGCAGTTGTCTTGGTGGAAGAGTGGGGTAACATCTCACAGCAACTGGCAAATCTGGTTCAGTCCACAAGGAGGAGATGCACTGCAGTACTTAATGCAGCTGATGGCCACACCAGATACTGACTGTTACTTTTGATTTTAACCCCCCCCACCTTCGTTCAGGGACACATTATTCAATAACTGTTAGTCACATGTCTGCGGATCTTGTTCAGTTTGTCCCAGTTGTTGAATCTTATGTTCATACAAATATTTACACATGTTAAGTTTGCTGAAAATAAACTCAGTTAACAGTGAGAGGACGTTTCTTTTTTTAATAGTTTATATGTATACAGACACTACCATTCAAAAGTTTGGGGTCACTTTGAAATGTCCTGTTTTTTTTAAATAACAGCAAATATTTTGACCATTAAAATAACATCAAATTGATCAGAAATACAGTGTAGACATTGTTCATGTTGTAAATGACTGTTGTAGCTGGAAACGGCAGTTTTTTATGGAATATCTACATAGGCGTACGGAGGCCCATTATCAGCAACTATCACTCCTGTGCTCCAATGGCACGTTGTGTTAGCTAATCCAAGTTTATCATTTTAAAAGGCTAATTGAAAACCCTTTTGCTATTGTTAGCACAAATGAAAACTGGCCTTTAGACTAGTTGAGTATCTGGAGCATCAGCATTTGTAGGTTCAATTACAGGCTCAAAATGGCCAGAAACAAAGCACTTTCTTCTGAAACTCATCAGTCTATTCTTGTTCTGAGAAATGAAGGCTATTCCATGCGAGAAATTGCCAAGAAACTGAAGATCTCGTACAGCGCTGTGTACTACTCCCTTCACAGAATAGCGCAAACTGGCTCTAACCAGAATAGAAAGAAGAGTGATGGTTGCTGATAACAGGCCTCTGTACACCTATGTAGGTATTCCATTTTTAAAAATCTGCCTTTTCCAGCTACAATAGTCATTTACAACATTAACAATGTCTACACTGTATCTCTGATCAATTTGATGTCATTTTAACAGACCAAAAATGTGCTTATCTTTCAAATACAAGGACATTTCTAAGTGACCCCAAACTTTTGAGTGTGTGTGTATTTGAGATTCTTCAAAGTAGCCGCCCTTTGCCTTGATGACAGCTTTGTACACTCTTGGCATTCCCTCAACCAGCTTCACCTGGAATGTTTTTCCAACAGTCTTGAAGGAGTTCCCACATATGCTCTCACTCTGCGGTCCAACTCATCCCAATCCATCTCAATTGGGTTGAGGTCGGGTGATTGTGGAGTCCAGGTCATCTGATGCAGCACTCCATTACTCTCCTTGTTCAAATAGCCCTTACACACCCTGGAGGTGTGTTGGGTCATTGTCCTGTTGAAAAACTAATTATAGTCCCACAAAGCGCAAACCTGATGGGATGGCGTATCGCTGTTGAATGATATGGTAGCCTGCTGGTTAAGTGTGCCATGAATTATAAATAAGTCACTGACAGTGTCACCAGCAAAGCACCCCCACACCATCACACCACCTCCTCCATGCTTCACGGTAGGAACCACACATGCGAAGATCATCCGGTCACCTACTCTGTGTCTCACAAAGGCACACCTGTTAATTGAAATGCATTCCAGGTGACTACCTCATGAAGCTGGTTGAGAGAATGCCAAGTGTGCAAAGCTGTCATCAAGGCAAAGGGTGGCTACTTTGAAGAATCTAAAATCTAAAATACATTTTGATTTGTTTAACACTTTTTTTTTGCTTACTGCATGATTCCATATGTGTTCTACAATGTAGAAAATAGTAAAAATAATGAAAAACCCTTGTCCATTATTTTGACTGGTTGTGTGTGTGTGTGAGAAACACTAGGCCTATAGGCTATGCCAACACTGCATTGTATGCCTCTTGAGTAAATCTGAGCAGAATTTTTTTTTACAGGCTTTTCCGTTAAAACAACTACAGCCTTAATTGGCGCATTTCAGACTGTCATTTTGTGAGACGCAGCTGGGAACTAGTTCTACACAATGGCGAGTGGTGGGGTCGATAAACCAGGAAGATTCGCCATCGTTTAAATCTTCTGTTTGGGAACATTTTGGCTTCCCAGTAGATTACAACGGTGATGGACAGAGAGAGTATGTCTCCACTGCTCAACCAGAATAGCCTATGCAGCTGCCAACACCTCAAATATGTTGACACGTTTACGTCGGACTGGAGCAAGACGTAAACGCACAAAAAAAAGACACAACCTATGCATTCAAGCAGCCCTTCACAGCTGATTCTGACGGGCCAAATAAATTACAAGAGCTATAGGTATGTTTATAGTCGCGGATATGCGCCCATTCTCGGTGGTTGAGAATAGGGTGTTTCGGCAGCTAGTGAAAGTGCTCGAGACACGTTACGAACTTCACCCTATCGGCACCCATTTCAGCAAACAGGTAGTACCCGCTCTATATAAGCAAGCTAAATCAGCTGAAGTTGTCAGTGAATTGGCCAATGCACCCTTTGTTGCACTTACTACAGATGGATGGACCTCCAGGGCTACAGACAGCCCGTCACATTACCCCGGAGCAGGAAATGAGAAGTATCTTGCTAAAGATGCCCCCTTTATGAGAGTCAGTGCACATATTGTTCTCTTTGTAAGGAAACATAATAGCATAGACCTATAAAGTGTCTGAACCATGTTCACATGCATATTGAACTTTATTTTAGTGTTGAGAAATCGTGTTTTTTTTCATTTCAAATAATACTAAGTGTTGGTACTCCTGTTGGTGCTCTCATCAGGCATTATATAACTCATGATCATATATGGAGTTAGGAATACCAACACTTTGGATTTTCTTAAATAAACTCAAATTAACTACAGTGACTGTTAGCATTTCATTTTCCTGCTCTACCGAAACTGAACCGTAACCCCAAAACCGCAATAAGTACCGAACCACGACCCTTCACGTTGTAGTAGTCATGGCTATTACAGAGCTTCAGGGAGATGAGAAGACCCTTCCTGTTGTAGTAGTCATGGCTATTACAGAGCTTCAGTGAGATGAGAAGACCCTTCACGTTGTAGTAGTCATGGCTATTACAGAGCTTCAGTGAGATGAGAAGACCCTTCACGTTGTAGTAGTCATGGCTATTACAGAGCTTCAGTGAGATGAGAAGACCCTTCACGTTGTAGTAGTCATGGCTATTACAGAGCTTCAGTGAGATGAGAAGACCCTTCACGTTGTAGTAGTCATGGCTATTACAGAGCTTCAGTGAGATGAGAAGACCCTTCACGTTGTAGTAGTCATGGCTATTACAGAGCTTCAGTGAGATGAGAAGACCCTTCACGTTGTAGTAGTCATGGCTATTACAGAGCTTCAGTGAGATGAGATGACCCTTCCTGTTGTCTCGTCAGTTGATGGCCATGACTACTACAACAGGAAGGGTCATCTTCTCATCTCACTGAAGCTCTGTAATAGCCATGACTACTACTGTATTTCTATGGTGGGAATCTTTTTAGAACTCGGCCAGAGGATAAAAATATGATTCCAGACTGCGCCACTGGACTGCTTTACTGCACTTGTTACTTTAATCAAAGGATGTGCTAGTTTAATTACTCCTACTCTAATAATGCCAGCCAGCCCTCTCTGAGTGTACGACTTGTGCTCTCTTTTCTTCCAGAGCTCTCCATCACCCCCAAACTGCACAACAAGGAGGAAGGGACTGCGTCCCACACCTCTACCCCCCCCCCCCCCCTAGCAACAGCAGTGGCAGGCAAGTTCCTGCCAAGTTCCTGTCCAGCAACAACCCATGCTTCTGAGTCTAAAAACAAGATGGCCACCTGTAAAACCTTCCACTACAACATCCATGTATAAACCCTGGATGACTGACTGGGTGCTGTATTGAAGCCACCGTGCAGCCATCTTGATTTTGGAAGCTATGGAAATGCATTTATTTATGTCTACATACGTTTTTGACATTCTATTACAGACACCTTTGGCAATACTTTTTAAAATATATTATGTGAGCTAAACATAAAAATAAAAAAAATTGATGAAAAAATATCCCTTTAAGTATTTTTTTGTAGAGTACTAATGTTTACTCTCCCCACTACAACAACAAAATACTTAAATACATGTAATTTTGACCTTAAAACATTGAATTGAAATACTCTAGAATACATTCCTATGGAGGACTGCTCATTCTAGGGAGTGCCAATATGGCCGACCGGTGGTTTCAAAGCCTCCCAGTGGTTTATACAGTGTCAGCAATCCAGGGTTTATAAACGTCACTGATCTGCACAGACCACTTCAGTTTTATTATAATATGCCCATATACAGTGTCGCAATGGAGTGGACCTCACCTCTTCGCTTCTTCTCCTACCTGATGTATTATACTGTATTGCTCCGACTTGACAAGGGAGAGACGCTCACTTGGGTGACTGGGTCTACAGATGTGTGTGTGTGGGGGGGGGGGGGGGGGGGGCGAGAGAAGAGGGGAGTGACACAGGAAGGAAGGATTTGTTGTCTTTCAGAATGGACCGTTACAAGACCTCACTTTGAAACTTCCAAGCGGAGCTCCCCCGAGCTGCATCAAGATGTGACCAAAACAGGGAGCGAATTACTTAGATTTTTTAAAACGTCCTCTGATCTCGGAAATGTGTATATATATATATATTATTATTATTTTTTGCTTAATTTGGTGTGCTTTTGTTCATGTGTTTGCTTCATACTGACAACCATAGCAGTTTTTGCAGGGTTTTATTTTGCACATCGTACACATACACCTATATCTATTTTTAACCTGTGGGCCTAAAAGAGGGTGGACTGTAGGGCTTTGAGGAAGTTTGCATGTTTCAACATAATGTATACGAGGAGCATTTTGGAGTCATGTTTCCCAGCATGTTGTCTGCTTCAAGAACAACAAAGACAAGGACCCTGTCATAGACACGTTCTTATTTTCTTATAGGCTGCAAACTCAATATCCTCTTCAACATCCGTCCCTATGCAATAAGGAAGATAATAGCCAAGTACTTTGATCAACAACCTTCAAATTGTGCTTCATTTGGTTACTCAGTAATTCGCTCCCTGGTGCTCGCCACCGTCTCTTCCCCCTGCTCAACTGGACTCTAGAATTCGTCTATTGGGACACACAGCAGAAAGGAAGGTCCATCCCCTTTTGTCTGCACTCAATGAATGATGGAATGCACTTATTTAAGCTTGGGGGACATGTATTTGTCATCTGGAACAGGACTACTATTCCCATGGTGCTCTGCTTCAGCGCACTTTCCTCCAACTGTAACTGATGCCCTGGATCTAGCAGTAAAATGTGCTGCGCTGCTGTGAACAGCCAATCAGACATAGGAATTCTCCAATCACCACAAGGAACAATCAGTCCAGATACACGCAACTGTGTTTGCGGTGCGATTCGTCTCAACTTCTCCCTGTTTCTATAGAAGTGTATTTTGTTGTAATATTTAAACTGAACTTTTCATTGTTGGATTAGGGAGGGTTCTCTGTCACTCTGGCCAGAAACAGAGATCACTGGGTTGCCATAGAAACACAACTAGTCTGGCAGGTGGTGAGGCCTGATGTACTCATACAGGCAATACTCTGTAAACTCTGAACTACAAACTCTGGTAGGAAGTTTCCCCTTGATACTGGTCAGTCATTGTCATTTAGCATTGCCTGTGTAGTAGCAGCCGACCAGCCGTTTCACTGTTTAGCTTTCATATTTATTTGTTATTTACCACAAAATGCATATACCTATTTTTGTCATTGTGAATGTTGCAATTTGGTGATGGGGACCTACCATTTACAGTCCTTTAGATTTCATAGTGTATTGATTATGGGAAATGGAAGAAGTCATTACACACAAAGAATACAAATATAATCACTCAACCCCGAAATCACCACGTTGTATTCCTCTAACCTTGTGGAAATGTGAGGTGCAATTCCCCTCCTGCTGGCTACACATTACTAAGCTGTTGAGCCTAGGCTGTGTGAATTACTCCCTAGTTTTTCAGTCAAGGTTGGTCTAAAGATTGTGTGGACAAGTATAATGAATGCAGTCATCACACATTTGCAAAGATTTTCACATTTGTAGAGAATATTTTATAGAAGACCATTGTGGTTTCAATTGAAGAAAAATTTACAGCCGAGTAAAAGACCCCCAATCTTTTGAATTGAATCGTTTTTTGTTTTCCCCCAAAAAAATCTTCAAAGGACCCATTTTAAAATAATGTTCGCTGCCCAAAATGTTCTGACCTTTCTATTTGCCGGTCAGAAGTGCTCCAGCTCGGCATCATAAAGCATTAGTGTCGCCATGTGGCCCCTTACACGGCTACTGGCCCATCCTGTGAACATGTGTTCAGTGCAAACACACACACCGCTTGATGTTGTTCAGAAGCCCGGCGCTGATGTGCCAAGGGCTACGTGATGACTTACCCACTTCAGAAGGCTTCTGTTGTTGACCAGTCATTGGTTACCAGGATGACAACCGCCAGAAGGCCACTCATTCCAAATCTGTATTTCCGACATCATCACTTCTTTCCTGCACAGTGGTTCCAGTTTCCCCTCTTCCTCCTCCTTCCCCCTCCTCCCTCCCCTCCAAGAATGCCTTGATTCTTAACGACCGTGATAAGTATTGCTAGGTCTGAGAGCCGTTTTACAGTCTGCCAAAGCTTGCCGGCAGACACTGATATACAGCCCCCGGGTAGCCGAAAGGTCAAAGGTCAAGGCTGGAGCTAATCGCGTCTTTCCCTTGGACTTTGGGGGTTATAAATACTGTGAGGAAAGCAAAACGATTTGGCAGCGGCCAGCACTAACCCGAAATGGAGGCAGTTGATGAGTGCCAGTCAGAACTGGCTCGCTCCGATGTGTAAACCAAAATTCACGTGCTGGTTGTCCATCATAGCCAAAGGGTTTATGTGTGATGCTCATATAAAAGTGTCTGTGCAGACTCTTGTTGCGATTCATTCACTGGTGTTTGATAGTCTGCAGTTGGCTAGTGAACTACAGCCCATCTTAATGAGATGCTGATTTCAGAGGTCCGTGTCAAAGTTGAGCCCAGGAACATCACAGGCTGTCATTCCCATAGACCTACATCACCATGGGTCGGTTATCATATTTCATTGATCCTATGATGCAAGGCCAGCACCCCTGTCTGCTCAGATAATCAAGAGTGATCGCTGCTGTAGGGAGATTGACCTTCTCCGATCATACCTAATCTGACAGAGGGAGACTAGGTTTAGACAGGAAAACCCTATTTTTGAGATGAGAACTAAACTCTTAACATTCCTCATTATGTAACTTTTGGTGTATAAACATCTGTTATTTACGAACCATTGTTTTTTTCCTCTCTTACAAGGTAGCGTAGAATGTAGTTAGTGGAGCGGGACCAGAGAGCAGAAATGGCTCTTTGGAGTGACTTGCCATTAGTCCTGTAAGGCCTTTTTTGTAAGGCGAGGGTTCATGGTGTCTTTGGACATCAGAAACGGTAATCTGCACTTAACCAGCACTTAAATTAAGACCCTACATAAGTAAGACCCTACATAAGTAAGACCCCTTTTGTCAAAAGTTCCATTTGCGTTTATCCCTGAGAAATGTATTTCACTCTTTGTGATTTTATTTTCTTCGCTGAATGTATGGTCATCAAAGATGTTTATATATATATTTATATATATATATATATATATATATATTAAATGTGTGTTTTTGCACCGGCCAAATTGAAAAAGTTGCTTGGAGCAATTGCGAAACAACTCGTCTGATAATGTGAGGAGTTGTGGACTGTCACGTTTATTGTACAGATTATTATAAAGTCCTTTTTTTCTTTTTTCAATTGATTTCCTTAGTCATGGCACTTATGTGTGTCTCTGCCTTCTAAAATTGTGCCATAATCATTCCATAGTATTTCCAGTTTACAGTCTGAGACAGCGCCAGTGTTTTCCAAGATGGAGACCCTGTCTCTTCAACTATTTTTGCTGAAATAAGGGGAAATATTCAATTTGAGGGTTTCTTTTGTTTTCAACTCATGTTTTTTTTGTTTCAGTTTTGTAAAACAAAATATGTTTTATTTTGGAAGCTGTATCGGATAGATTTTATTTAAGAAAATCTTGTAATTTTGTAAAGTGGGCCTTATTGAAATATATGTAGGATTTTGTTGTTGCTAGATATGCATCTTTCTCATTAATGCACTCCTGGAGAGTACTTCCTGTTTTTGTTATTTTAATGTGAGAGATGTCATGATCTCGAGCTATGACATGAGATGGCAAGCCGACAGAGACTATTGAGAGTAATGTACGTTTTATCAAGAGCGTGTCTGCTCCGTCCACGCAGGCTAAAGTCATTCTCCATGTGGCGTCCTGTTATTAGCGGTTCAGGAATCAGTCATTCTAACAGGTTCTCTGTTTTCTCTCTCATGCATTCAGGGTTTATTCATCTTGTGTGCTGTATGTAAGTGCTGCCAAAGAAAGAGATGTTCAGGCCTCGAGACACACACACCTACACACACTCCAACATCAACAACTGGATATTCTCCACACACACCTACTCACACTCCCACATAGACATACAGAGGAATTTCGTTCTGTACGATCAAGTTGGAAATCATGTATTTTATATTGCAGTGTGTTTTATAAATGAATAGAAATGACTCTTAAAGCGGCTGGAGGGAACCAGAGAGAAACATTTATGAAATCAGATCAAAAGGGTTATTGTGGATGTCGCTGCTCTGAGCTTCTCTCTGTGTGTCAGTGATACACAGCAAACTGTGCAGGATGCTTTTTCTGTCCTAGGGTAATATACGTTTGTGCATGTTTAACCTTACCGCGTTCTGCATGTAGGGCTCTCGAAGCTGCCAACTGTACAGTGGATTATGTATTCCAATAAAATAAACTACCTGTTTGTAACCATGTTTTTGTGTCTATCTTGACTATACTTTGTGTTATGGGAAAGTGGAAAACCCAACCGACTCATTTTAGTTTAATGATTTGACAGCACCTTACCCCAGAGTGTGTATGTGTGCGCGCGCGCGCACACAAGTGTGTTTGGGTGAGAGCAACACTTCCATTGCTTTATACCACCTGCAATTGAGGCTTTTCTAGAGAGAGGCTTTTGACTGTGTGCAAACTAGCAGACAAATTAGTCAAATACATCAGGTGATCGGGGCAAAACTTGTGTAATGCCTAGTCAGCACACACCGTCTGTTAAACAGCTCCACCAGGTAGTGAGAAGGCTAGGCTTGTTCCCGGACAGTCTTGCGGCCAGCAGGTCTAGTAAAAGGGTTATAGAGTTGTTCTGGAGACTTGGATTAGTAACAGCAGATGCCCAAATGAAGGATTGGCCCAGTTCACAAGTTGTACAACTAAGTGCATTTGATAGCATGCATATTTGTGATAGCATGTTGTGATGGCATGCATATTTTTTACAAGTTTGTCTAAAAATTATTTTAAAACTGTTGTGAAGACACCCGGCACATCAGTTGTACAAACTGAGTGTGAATTATCCCATTAATTGAATTCTGGAAATGTGCTACATGGCTTTAGTTTGGGTCACAATGCAGAAAAGGTTTGGGGAACCACTGTGGAGGTTGAATCAGATCATCACCAGGTCGTCTGCTGGACAGGGACTTCACTGTGAACCACTGAGCATGGTACACAGGTCCCATCTGGAGTGACCTAAATGTCACTGTGAACCACTGAGCATGGTACACAGGTCCCATCTGGAGTGACCTAAATGTCACTGTGAACCACTGAGCATGGTACACAGGTCCCATCTGGAGTGACCTAAATGTCACTGTGAACCACTGAGCATGGTACACAGGTCCCATCTGGAGTGACCTAAATGTCACTGTGAACCACTGAGCATGGTACACAGGTCCCATCTGGAGTGACCTAAATGTCACTGTGAACCACTGAGCATGGTACACAGGTCCCATCTGGAGTGACCTAAATGTCACTGTGAACCACTGAGCATGGTACACAGGTCCCATCTGGAGTGACCTAAATGTCACTGTGAACCACTGAGCATGGTACACAGGTCCCATCTGGAGTGACCTAAATGTCACTGTGAACCACTGAGCATGGTACACAGGTCCCATCTGGAGTGACCTAAATGTCACTGTGAACCACTGAGCATGGTACACAGGTCCCATCTGGAGTGACCTAAATGTCACTGTGAACCACTGAGCATGGTACACAGGTCCCATCTGGAGTGACCTAAATGTCACTGTGAACCACTTTATACCACCTGCAATTGAGGCTTTTCTAGAGAGAGGCTTTTGACTGTGTGCAAACTAGCAGACAAATTAGTCAAATACATCAGGTGATCGGGGCAAAACTTGTGTAATGCCTAGTCAGCACACACCGTCTGTTAAACAGCTCCACCAGGTAGTGAGAAGGCTAGGCTTGTTCCCGGACAGTCTTGCGGCCAGCAGGTCTAGTAAAAGGGTTATAGAGTTGTTCTGGAGACTTGGATTAGTAACAGCAGATGCCCAAATGAAGGATTGGCCCAGTTCACAAGTTGTACAACTAAGTGCATTTGATAGCATGCATATTTGTGATAGCATGTTGTGATGGCATGCATATTTTTTACAAGTTTGTCTAAAAATTATTTTAAAACTGTTGTGAAGACACCCGGCACATCAGTTGTACAAACTGAGTGTGAATTATCCCATTAATTGAATTCTGGAAATGTGCTACATGGCTTTAGTTTGGGTCACAATGCAGAAAAGGTTTGGGGAACCACTGTGGAGGTTGAATCAGATCATCACCAGGTCGTCTGCTGGATAGGGACTTCACTGTGAACCACTGAGCATGGTACACAGGTCCCATCTGGAGTGACCTAAATGTCACTGTGAACCACTGAGCATGGTACACAGGTCCCATCTGGAGTGACCTAAATGTCACTGTGAACCACTGAGCATGGTACACAGGTCCCATCTGGAGTGACCTAAATGTCACTGTGAACCACTGAGCATGGTACACAGGTCCCATCTGGAGTGACCTAAATGTCACTGTGAACCCCTGAGCATGGTACACAGGTCCCATCTGGAGTGACCTAAATGTCACTGTGAACCCCTGAGCATGGTACACAGGTCCCATCTGGAGTGACCTAAATGTCACTGTGAACCACTGAGCATGGTACACAGGTCCCATCTGGAGTGACCTAAATGTCACTGTGAACCCCTGAGCATGGTACACAGGTCCCATCTGGAGTGACCTAAATGTCACTGTGAACCACTGAGCATGGTACACAGGTCCCATCTGGAGTGACCTAAATGTCACTGTGAACCACTGAGCATGGTACACAGGTCCCATCTGGTGTGACCTAAATGTCACTGTGAACCACTGAGCATGGTACACAGGTCCCATCTGGAGTGACCTAAATGTCACTGTGAACCACTGAGCATGGTACACAGGTCCCATCTGGAGTGACCTAAATGTCACTGTGAACCACTGAGCATGGTACACAGGTCCCATCTGGAGTGACCTAAATGTCACTGTGAACCACTGAGCATGGTACACAGGTCCCATCTGGAGTGACCTAAATGTCACTGTGAACCACTTTATACCACCTGCAATTGAGGCTTTTCTAGAGAGAGGCTTTTGACTGTGTGCAAACTAGCAGACAAATTAGTCAAATACATCAGGTGATCGGGGCAAAACTTGTGTAATGCCTAGTCAGCACACACCGTCTGTTAAACAGCTCCACCAGGTAGTGAGAAGGCTAGGCTTGTTCCCGGACAGTCTTGCGGCCAGCAGGTCTAGTAAAAGGGTTATAGAGTTGTTCTGGAGACTTGGATTAGTAACAGCAGATGCCCAAATGAAGGATTGGCCCAGTTCACAAGTTGTACAACTAAGTGCATTTGATAGCATGCATATTTGTGATAGCATGTTGTGATGGCATGCATATTTTTTACAAGTTTGTCTAAAAATTATTTTAAAACTGTTGTGAAGACACCCGGCACATCAGTTGTACAAACTGAGTGTGAATTATCCCATTAATTGAATTCTGGAAATGTGCTACATGGCTTTAGTTTGGGTCACAATGCAGAAAAGGTTTGGGGAACCACTGTGGAGGTTGAATCAGATCATCACCAGGTCGTCTGCTGGATAGGGACTTCACTGTGAACCACTGAGCATGGTACACAGGTCCCATCTGGAGTGACCTAAATGTCACTGTGAACCACTGAGCATGGTACACAGGTCCCATCTGGAGTGACCTAAATGTCACTGTGAACCACTGAGCATGGTACACAGGTCCCATCTGGAGTGACCTAAATGTCACTGTGAACCACTGAGCATGGTACACAGGTCCCATCTGGAGTGACCTAAATGTCACTGTGAACCCCTGAGCATGGTACACAGGTCCCATCTGGAGTGACCTAAATGTCACTGTGAACCCCTGAGCATGGTACACAGGTCCCATCTGGAGTGACCTAAATGTCACTGTGAACCACTGAGCATGGTACACAGGTCCCATCTGGAGTGACCTAAATGTCACTGTGAACCACTGAGCATGGTACACAGGTCCCATCTGGAGTGACCTAAATGTCACTGTGAACCACTGAGCATGGTACACAGGTCCCATCTGGAGTGACCTAAATGTCACTGTGAACCCCTGAGCATGGTACACAGGTCCCATCTGGAGTGACCTAAATGTCACTGTGAACCACTGAGCATGGTACACAGGTCCCATCTGGAGTGACCTAAATGTCACTGTGAACCACTGAGCATGGTACACAGGTCCCATCTGGAGTGACCTAAATGTCACTGTGAACCCCTGAGCATGGTACACAGGTCCCATCTGGAGTGACCTAAATGTCACTGTGAACCACTGAGCATGGTACACAGGTCCCATCTGGAGTGACCTAAATGTCACTGTGAACCACTGAGCATGGTACACAGGTCCCATCTGGAGTGACCTAAATGTCACTGTGAACCCCTGAGCATGGTACACAGGTCCCATCTGGAGTGACCTAAATGTCACTGTGAACCACTGAGCATGGTACACAGGTCCCATCTGGAGTGACCTAAATGTCACTGTGAACCACTGAGCATGGTACACAGGTCCCATCTGGAGTGACCTAAATGTCACTGTGAACCACTGAGCATGGTACACAGGTCCCATCTGGAGTGACCTAAATGTCACTGTGAACCACTGAGCATGGTACACAGGTCCCATCTGGAGTGACCTAAATGTCACTGTGAACCACTGAGCATGGTACACAGGTCCCATCTGGAGTGACCTAAATGTCACTGTGAACCACTGAGCATGGTACACAGGTCCCATCTGGAGTGACCTAAATGTCACTGTGAACCACTGAGCATGGTACACAGGTCCCATCTGGAGTGACCTAAATGTCACTGTGAACCCCTGAGCATGGTACACAGGTCCCATCTGGAGTGACCTAAATGTCACTGTGAACCACTGAGCATGGTACACAGGTCCCATCTGGAGTGACCTAAATGTCACTGTGAACCACTGAGCATGGTACACAGGTCCCATCTGGAGTGACCTAAATGTCACTGTGAACCCCTGAGCATGGTACACAGGTCCCATCTGGAGTGACCTAAATGTCACTGTGAACCACTGAGCATGGTACACAGGTCCCATCTGGAGTGACCTAAATGTCACTGTGAACCACTGAGCATGGTACACAGGTCCCATCTGGAGTGACCTAAATGTCACTGTGAACCACTGAGCATGGTACACAGGTCCCATCTGGAGTGACCTAAATGTCACTGTGAACCCCTGAGCATGGTACACAGGTCCCATCTGGAGTGACCTAAATGTCACTGTGAACCACTGAGCATGGTACACAGGTCCCATCTGGAGTGACCTAAATGTCACTGTGAACCCCTGAGCATGGTACACAGGTCCCATCTGGAGTGACCTAAATGTCACTGTGAACCACTGAGCATGGTACACAGGTCCCATCTGGAGTGACCTAAATGTCACTGTGAACCACTGAGCATGGTACACAGGTCCCATCTGGAGTGACCTAAATGTCACTGTGAACCACTGAGCATGGTACACAGGTCCCATCTGGAGTGACCTAAATGTCACTGTGAACCACTGAGCATGGTACACAGGTCCCATCTGGAGTGGGTGACCTAAATGTCACTGTGAACCACTGAGCATGGTACACAGGTCCCATCTGGAGTGACCTAAATGTTGTGTGTGTCAAGAATACAAATGAATCATCCTCTATGCAAAATTGTAATCTATGCAAGTTCATATGGTGAGAAAGAACTGTTTCAACTTCCAACTTTTTAATATAAAAACCTAGGAATATTTACTCAATTGGTAGAGCATGGAACTTGCAGCGCCAGGGTTGTGGGTTCGATTCCCACAGCGAACAAATATATGAAAATGTATGCACTCACTACTGTAAGTCGCTCTGGATAAGAGCATCTGCTAAATGACTAAAATGTAAAAAATGTCAAACTAAAAAACAGGATGTGGATGTCTGCAGTACTTTCCTGTATACAGACAGATGTGATTTGTGTTTCAAAGTGGTTCTAGAACAATAAGGAACACAAGCTTACATGACTCGCAACCTGTTAGGGCCTGCATTTTGACACTGTGCCCATAGATTATTTTCCATTAATTCTACTGTCATCCTGACTTTGGTCTGAGTACCTCGTCTACGAGTTGATTCTTGGAACTGCTGTCACATCTTGTGACTGGCATCTGCTTTTTATTTTGTGTGTGCATGTGTGTGTACACATTTTCACCCCACCTGTGACGTCTGTACAGACTGCAGTGTGAGTCACAAGGCTGTTGAAGGAGATGCGTTCAGACAGGCCTCAGCCTTGTGTAACTAACCTCGACCAGCAGGGAGACATACACCTGCCAGTAGGAGAGCAAAGTGGTATTTGAGAACTCCAATGGAAACTGTTGTGTGTGTATAATAACGTAAAGCCCACTAGCCACCAACGTCTACCCTGAGCCCCATGGTGAACAACACATGGAAATAACACAGTGCCAACCTTGATGAGAGCTATTTTAATATATTTCCCAACCAAAGTTACTATAGTTAAGTCAAACCTCCCTACTGTGGTCAAGGGGCCCTCATGCCCAGGGGAAATCTCACTAATGATATAGGGGTACTGGTACTAAACTATGTTCCCAAACCGCCGAGTGCAATTTCTCCTTTGGTCCATCAGACCCCTACAATGGCGTTGGTTGCCAAAGCCTTGCCCGGCCACCACACACATGCTCCAGGGAGCAGGCCAATGGTCAGAGGACTGGGAGAATCAGTGCTACTTAGAGGCCACCCAGGTCAGACATGTGTGGCTATATCCTAATTATCTCTCTTTCTTCCCAAAGTGTACACTTGTTCACTGCCCTTTACTGATTTGAAAGGAAATGACTGCTATAAAATCAGGATTCAACATCCATCTATGTTTGAGGATGTTGGGAGATGACATGGAAACCCAACGTGTTCTCAGAGCATTTCGTATTATTCTGTATGTAAATCTGAGATACTACATTTAGTATGTTACATTTTGTACGGTATGTATTCATTTGTGGATGAACAGTTGAAGTCAGAAGTTTACAAACACTTAGGTTGGAGTCAACTTAATTTTCAAACACAAATTTCTTGTTAACAAACCTTAGTTTTGGCAAGTCGGTTAGGACATCTACTTTGTGCATGACACAAGTCATTTTTCCAACAATTGTTAATAACACTTATAATTAAATGTCCGTAATTGTGAAAAACAGTTTAAATGTATTTGGCTAAGGTGTATGTAAACTTCCGACTTCAACTGTACGTACAAGAACGTTATGGATTTGCAAAAAGTTAAAAATGTTAAATTCCAATTTGTGGCAAACGTTAGCTGGATAAGAGCGTCTGCTAAATGACTTAAATGTAAATGTAGGTGGATAAAACTAACATTAGCTAAAATTGTCCGTGATGAGATTCAAACACGCAACCTTTGGGTTGCTAGATGTTTGCATTATACAACCAACCACCCTCCTTTATGTTTTTGCCTTCAGTAACCTATTTCATGTAACATATCATACACATTTTTTCCCTGGATTTATGTTTACTATGTTACATCTAGTCTGGGAAACCAGCCACTAGGGGCAACAGTGAGCATTGTTGGAAGTAGGAAACACGGATGAACGTCTATTTCTGACGTGAGAGAGCTTGTCTAAGATATGGTAGAAACTCCCACTAGCCCATGCCTCCACTAAACCAATGCTTTTAGATTTGTTTGAAGTAGCCAGGCGAGAAGATTTACTCCACCCAAAATGTCTGAGATAAGCCCTTTTTTGTATGGAGGTCTATCAGTGTCAAATTACGTGAGGTTTATTTGATCAAAAAGAAGTTTCCAAATTTTTAGGCTGTTACAAGTGGATGCATGTGGCAACTTTGAGACAAACAATTTACATGTGTGAACTACAGGCACAACTATCTGCCCTCTCATTGGCTAGAATGGTCCCACGTGCTCTTGCCTTCCTTCAATCATTGACATGTATTTCCATGGTTAGAGCAGTCACCTCGACTAGCTTGTCAATATAATAGATCATCTTTGAGAGTAGTGAAAGAGTGTACACTTCAGGAGAAGATTGGGAAGCACCCTCTGTGTGTGGACACTGGTCAGGAAGCAAGTCATTGATCATCTCCACTCATAATTGTCTGGGTTGTGTTCACTAGGCATGAAATGGAAGAAGTGAAACAGGGAGGTACTATCTGAACCTGTTCAATAACAAACAATTTTTTTGGGACACACATGCATTTATTAGATTTGTATACCCAAATGTTGAAAACATATCAAAAAGGTATGCAACGCTGACAATAAAATACACCAAGACAAGCTGCTAAATACAATAAGTAACAAAAACATTCACAACTGGATTTTTTTCTCTCAACATAAATCATAGTATTTATCTTTTTGCATTTCAATACAAACTTCTATTTTTTCCTCCTCTATGCATCATACCCTACACGGTACAGGTCCTATTCAGTAGGAGGCATACAACTAACATTAGCCTTAAAACAATCAATACAATGCACTTGTAGGCTACAACATCGTAGCAGCTAGAATATTTTTTATAGAAAATACATCAGGTTTAAAATGGGAGTGAAACAGTGCTACGGTGTTAATGCTAGCTAGGGATGGATCAGCGCGTGATTGGCTGTCCTTTATGACTTATTGTCTGTGTTTCTGGATTCCATTGGCTGCTGATCCTTCTCTTCAGCCCCTCCATCCATTTAATGTTAGGGAGGTGGACCAGTAACAGGAAAGTCGCTGGTTCAAGTCCCGGGCTGGGCAACGATAAAGTAGACCGGGGTTAGCATGACACCTAGTGTAGTGTCTTCCTACTGGAATAAGACTGGGAAGTGGGAACCAGATCTGTCCTACCAAAGAGGCTTTCGTTACCTTCAACAACCAGATCCTAGCATGAGCTTGCTCAAACAGCACTATGGTTAACTAGCGGCACTGGAAGGGACACTAAACCAGCTGAGTTTCATTGGAGGTTCCACTTAACTGCATTGACTGTCGAGTTATGAGGAGGTGGATGAGAGGGAACGATGCAGGATAAGAGATATGACTGGTGCTGGCTCGGTCCTTTGGGAATGTGCAGTTTGTTTGTCCAGTAACATCGATGGAGGTTAAACATTAACACAAAATGACAGGCACATTTTTTTTTACATCTTAGTTAGCAGGAGTCACCGACATCACTTGAACATAGAAGGACATTGGTATAAGGGGCAGGGTTCTAGACACTGGGGGAGGGCTGAGGGGCGGCAGTGGGCGTGGCTTGTCGGGGGAGGGTGTACATGGCGCCCAGGAACTGGTCGGCGATGCGTCCCGCCTCTCGCAGGCCGCTGAGCAAAGCGCCGTGCACCGTGGCCGGGTAGTTGCGGATCGTGTGCTCACCGGCGAAGAACAGACGTGGGACGGGCTGCGAACAAAGGGGGGGAAGAAATGACCAACACAGAAATATGAGTGTTCCCATGTCGGAACGACTTGGGTTGGCTAAGGAGGATGAGATTTTGCAAATATGCTCTGGTGGTTCCGGGTATGTTTTTAAAGTATAAACTTGCGCTAATATCCAGTGTTCTCATTGACTTAGAGCGAGGTGATGGTTCTGATGATGTAATAGATTGTGCTTTACACTCTTTATTCATAAGGACAACATGCATGTGTGAAAATAATGTCGGGTTCAGGCCTTTGCCACTCCATTCACTATATACGAATCAAAAGTGGGATGCCAGTACAGAAATAAGTAGTGGAGTGTGTTATTAGGGGTTCAGCAGTGATGGTGACACCTTATCGTATTTGATCTGGTTCATTATTATTATACTTATTTCTCAGGTCCGCCATTTTGAGAAAAACGCTACTCTTCTGGCAACAGAATCTTGCATTTGAAGATGTGCATCCATAGATGTAATGTGCCGATTGGTCCAGTGGTTCTGTATAAGAAGACTTTTACAGTAGTCAACCTCATTGAAAATGATAAAAAATACATAAAATTGAATTCTGATATTTTGCAAGCGTGGTAAACATTACATAAGTAACTCGTCCTAGGGCAAAGTGACATTTTTACTGATCGTGGCACAGTGGGCACATAGCTGAACCCTGGCATTGCTGCTTGCAGCTATATTTATATATGTAGTGTTCACAGCCTTAAATCACAAAGCAGAGTACTGCACAGAATTAGCCTATTCCTGGACCTGAAAGCACTTTGAATGGAGATTTTCCACTGAGTGTACTTATTGACCCAGGACTAGGCTTAATTTGTATCTGGGAAACTGTCTTGTAATGTATCGTATTTCTTAGTGGTCAGATGTGTTAGTAGTCCCATGTGTTACCTGTGACGCTCCGGGGATGGCGGGGCCGGGGGTGATGGGCTGGGCCATGAGGTCATAGTCGTTACCGGAGGAACCGGCCGCCACGTATGAGTAGGAGCCCCGCGCCCAGGGGTCGGCACGCCAACGCGTCACCACCGTTTCCTTGGGCTGCCATGACAACAAAGAAAAGACAGTTTCCATGCCGATATTAAATTCCAGTAAACATGGTTGGGAAACACTAAACAGTTCCAACGCTAACCAACATGAATAACTACATATGAACCATTTTTTCATGATGTATTTGACTGGTGGTTGGAAAGGACTCAAACTATAGAAATGGATATTATGATTCAAGTTTACGTTACGTGGTGGGAGGACCGGTGGCGGCCATATTGAGTGTTATTCTATTTTTCTGTACAAAACAAGCAAATTCACACATACCTGAGGTACTGCGCTGCTTCCGAAGATACCTTTGAGGATGGCGAGGCAGCGTCCGACAATGACGTCATCGCTGATGTTCTCCATGATGCCGGCCGCCTCTCCGGCCATCAGCGCCAGCAGTATGGGGGCTGGGAGGAGGGGGGGAAACACGTGGGTCAATTTCGCAGTAACACTGTCCAAAAGGCATATGTGAAAATGCAGTTGTGTAAAGTAACTACGTACAAATACTTTAAAGTACTACTTAAGTCATTTTGTGGGGTATCTGTACTGTATTTTATTTAACTAGGCAAGTCAGTTAAGAACAAATTCTTATTTACAATGATGGCCTAGGAACAGTGGGTTGACTGCCTTGTTCAGGGACAGATTTTTACCTTGTCAGCTCGGGGATTCGATCTAGCAACCTTTCAGTTACTGGCCCAACACTAACCCTTAGGCTACATGCTGGCACAACTTTTACTCCCCTACATTCCTAAAGAATATCTGTACTTTATACATTTTCCCTGACACCCAAAAGTACTCGTTACATTTCAAATGCTCAGGCAGGACAGCAATATGGTCCAATTCACGAACCTATCGATATAACGCTATGTCATCGCTATGGCAGACTTACTAAACACAAATACTGCGTTGGTAAATGATGTCTGAGTGTTATTGTGCCCCTGGCTGTCCGTAAATAAAAAGCAGCAAGACAAGTGTGCCATGTGGTTTGCTTAATATGAGGAATTTGATGGATGGCATTTACTTTTGCTCAAGTATGACACTTAAGTAATTTTCCCACCACTGTACTTAAGTACATTTAAAACCAGATACTTTTAGACTTTACCTCAAGTAGTATTTTAATGCGTGACTTTCACTTTTACTTGAGTCATTTTCTATTAAGATATACTTGAGTAAAAGTAAAGATGACAATTGAGTAATTATTCCACCACTGAAAATGTCATATTCATTTAGAGAAGGAAATTCTGTCCCAAGTCAAAATGTGACTACATCCAAATATCAACACGTCTCTAACTCAGTTGCTTATAAATCTATCCTCTCCTTTATCTGCCATGGGAGAAGACTTGGCAATTGAAACCACATGGTGGAAGAAGCTTATCATCAAATCAGGCTGGCTTTCACCTGATCAGTGCAATGAAGGAGATCCAAACAAAGAGTCAAATTATGCCCATCACAGTTCACAGAGAAAAGACTAGTTCAATGTGCGCACCTTTAGGGCTGGGTGGTATACTGTAACAACATGGACTGGTTTGAGTTTTTACTTTACCTTCTTACATTTACATTTAAGTCATTTAGCAGACGCTCTTATCCAGAGCGACTTACAAATTCTATAATGCTATTTGAATGTTTGGTTTGTTAACTGTGATATGCCGTGGGTAATGTCCGTTTTTAATAGTTTACTTTGCTACTGGAGTCGCCGCTTTCCATAGATTTAGCCCCTCCCCCTGACACTCAGGGAGCACATTTGTTGTTCCTTGACCACCAGACACTTGCGTTCAGTCTGCAGGGTCAATGCAGTACATGCAACGATGCTGTTTTCACTTTGCTTCTTAATATCAATCCACTAGCGTTCTATAATTACACTATCAGTTTGTCTTTTCTTAGTAAGTTGGGCCTAAACCTTGTTAGTCGCTAATACTAGTCGCTAGGTAGCTAATAAATGTACTGAGTCAGAGCAAACATAAAACTAGCAATACAGCCTGATAATACCAGTGCATGTTTTTTGTGCAACAGTATCTTCTAAATCAAAGAGGAATATGTGAAGCAAGAATGTTAGCTACATGAAGTTGCTCAGAGAGAACATTCAATGTAGCCAAAGATTAGAGTCCCCTAGGAAACACTTGTCAACACTTCGGTTCCTACCCTGTCACAATAACTCCTCCCTGGCATTTTAATTTGTTGTCAAGTCAAACACTGTATTCAAAGTGCCCACTATTATATTCTAAATTTCGAATTTGAACTCAATTTCAATGATTCCAACAGTTCACCCAAGTGTTTTGCTCTAAATCACAAGTCAAATCGCAATTGCAACATTTGGTAAAAAAATAAGGCCTAGATTGTTTGCCTATATCTAGCAGCACTACGTGTCAGTGTGGAAATGATCTCAAATGAGTGCAGGAAATTGTGAACTTTTATTATTAAAAACAACAATTTTTTGACCATGATATGATATTTTGTCCATATCACCCAGCCCTACTCACCTTTGTAAAGGTTCCAGAAGAGGAAGAGTTCTCCCCTGCTGGCTGTAGTGCTGCCCACATGGCCAAACAGGTTCACACTGGGGTCCCAGAACACACGGTCAAAACACAGCACCACCTGGTGACGGGAGGAACACACATCAGCATGAGTGACTCAATACACCCCACAGATACCAGTCTAGTCAGGACAGTTTCCCAGACACAGTTTGGAGTTGAGCAATGAGTCAATAAATTGCACAGGGAGCCAGAGATTGAGGGAAATTCTGTGCTCTAGGCCTTTCTGATGACGCTAGTGATCAGAACGAAACCAGAAGTGTCAGAAATCAGAATTGAACTGTTTTATAAAGGAGACACCAAAGGGAAAGCTGGAACAGGACCAAATGTGAAGTCTGAGCAGCTGCATTTCAACATCGTTCTGACCCACAGTATTAAACGCAACTGAATTATATAAATCTCTATTGTTCCAACTGCCCGTTCTATATTTGTGAGAAGTTGTTTAAGACCCATTTCACGCACAATAATCTTTTCATATGCAAACGCTGTCATTAGAAGCCGATTGGTTCATTCAAGTGATCCAGAGACAGAGCTCCCTCTGGTGGCCACGAGGTACCACAAACAGGTCTCATTGCATAATAATGCCGCATTTTCTGCTGCAGCCGAATTAGCAGATTGAAACTCTGCAGTAGATGATGCACATCAGGGCTCAGGAAGAAAAAAAAAAGAGGAGCGAGAGAGAGTGGGGGAGGACTCTTATCTGATTACTAACAGATTTCCAAAACACTCACTCACCCGCACACATTCCTCCCTCCCGGGATTGCTATAAAGCAGGATAAATAGCTGTGTTGGGGAGAGGTAACCTTGTATTTTTTATTTTTTTTAAAATTAAGCCATAAAGATTTGGTTACAATTCAAATTTCATCCTTCAGAAAAGGTAGAACAAATAAAAGAGCAAATAATATGGCTAAAATCCAATGTACTAATACAAATGTATAAGGGAGGTATCATGTTTATGAACGACATGGTAAATAAGGACTGTAAAACTGTTACACCAGCAATTCAAGGTGTATAACCAACTCATCGCAGCTCTGGCACAAAAATGGAAGAGGCAATTGCTCAAAGTAATGAATTGGTTTTGTCTGCCTCCAATGAAAAACCATCCATGGCTTAAAATGACTAGTATAAATCATAAAATGTATCAGTTCCAGTTAAGGTCGATAGGTTTGACAACTATGCTGCATAAAATTCATGACAGTTGGCAACAGGTCTAAAGGTCCCAATACCATGGCAACGGGTTTATGAACTGATTTACAAGTGACGCATCGAGCCGTTCTTTTCAATTTAAACTATTATATAAAATTCTCGCCACAAAAGGAATGCTTAATATATGGGTCTTTGGACAGTCAGCCCTGTGCAGACTGCCATGAGGGAACAGAAACAATAGATCATCTCTTTTGGTACTGCTTTTGGCATCAGGTCAAGGAGTGGTTGTTAAGTCATAATGCCTGTGTTCACATGGACCTATAAACAGTACTGTTAGGAGATCCAGAAAACTATAATCAATCAGTGGGAAAGATGATTATACTCTTAGGTAAAGTGTTTATTTTTAGGGCAATCTCTGTAGAAATGGTCCAAATAGAGGTTCAAGACCCTCGTAAGACATCAGTAAAATAGAAGGATGTGTTACAAAAGGACAGAGTAAAACGGTAATGTACTGGGAAAGATGGGTCAGTCTGAACATCTGAAGGGTTGGAATTAAGACTGGAGTGATTCATTGATTGGCCGATACACTTGGACTCCAGTCCAATTAAGAAACAAAACGGTATATATATTTATACAAACACAACCAGTCAAAAGATTGGACACACCTACTCATTCCAGGGTTTCTTTTTTTATTTATTACTATTTTCTACATTGTAGAATAATAATAAATAATAATGAAACCCTAAACTATGAAATAACATTTGAGATTCTTCAAAGTAGCCACCCTTTGCACACACTTGGCATTTTCTCAACCAGCTTCATGAGGTAGTCACCTGGAATGCATTTCAATTAACAAATGTGCCTTGTTAAAAGTACATTTGTGGAATTTCTTTCCTTCTTAACGCGTTTGAGCCAATCAGTTGTGTTGTGACGAAGTTGGTGTGGTATACAGAAAATAGCCCTATTTGGTAAAAGACCAAGACCATTTTATGGCAAGAACAGCTCAAATAAGCAAAGAGAAACAGTCCATCCTTATGTTAAGACATGAAGGTTAGTCAATCCGGGAAATTTCAAAAACTTTTAAAGTTTCTTCATGTGCAGTGGCAAAAAACATAAAGCGCTAATGACTGGCTCTCATGAGGGCGGTCACAGGAAAGGAAGACCCAGAGTTACCTCTGCTGCAGAGGATAAGTTAATTAGAGTTACCAGCCTCAGAAATTGCAGCTCAAATAAATGCTTCAGATTTCAAGTAACAGACACATCTCAACATCAACTGTTCAGAGGAGACTACGTGAATCAGGCCTTCATGGTCGAATTGCTGCAAAGAAACCACTACTAAAAGGACACCAATAAGAAGAAGAGACTTGCTTGGGTCCAAATGTGAGATTTTTGGTTCCAACCGCCGTGTCTTTGTGAGACACAGAGTAGGTGAACGGATGATCTCCACATATGTGGTTCCCACCGTGAAGCATAGAGGTGGTGGTGTGATGGTGCTTTGCTGGTGACATTGTCTGGCACACTTAACCAGCATGGCTACCACAGCATTCTACAGCGATATACCATCCCATCTGGTTTACACTTAGTGTAAGGGCTATTTGACCAAGAAGGTGAGTGATGGAGTGTTGCATCAGACGACCTGGCCTCCACAATCACCCAACCTCAACCATATTAAGATGGTTTGGGATGAGTTGGACCGCAGAGTAAAGGAAAAGCAGCCAACAAATGCTTAGCATATGTGGGAACTCCTTCAATACTGTTGGAAAAGCATTCCAGGTGAAGCAGATTGAGAGAATGCCAAGAGTGTACAAAGCTGTCATTAAGGCAAAGGGTGGCTACTTTGAAAAATCTCAAATATAACATATTTTGATTTGTTTAGCCCTTTTTTAGTTATTACATGATTCCATATGTGTTATTTCATAATTTTGTTGTCTTCGCTATTATTCTACAATGTAGAAAATATTAGAAATAAAGAACAACCCTGGAGTAGGTGTGTCCAAACTTTTGACTGGTTCTGTATATACACAGTGCCTTCAGAAAGTATTCACATCCCTTGACTTGTTCTACATTTTGTTGTGTTACAGCCTGAATACCCCATAATGTCAAAATTGAATTTTGTTAAGATCTTTTTTTTATTTTTTTTTATTTTTTTTGATACACTGAACAAAAATATAAACACAACATGTAAAGTATTGGTACCATGTTAAATGAGCTGAAATAAAACATCTTAGATTTTCCATATGCACATTTCTATCAAATTTTGTGCACAAATTTGTTTACATCCCTGTTAGTGATAATTTCTCCTTTGCCAAGATAATTCATACACCTGACAGTTGTGGCATATTTAGAAGCTGATTAAACAGCATGATCATTATATAGGTGCACCTTGTGCTGGGGACATTAAAAGGCCAGTAAAATGTCCAGTTTTGTCACACAATGTCAGAGTTTTGTCTTAACTTCTTATGGCTGGGGGGCAGTATTGAGTAGCTTGGATGAATAAGGTGCCCAGAGTAAACTGCCTGCTACTCAGGCCCAGAAGCTAAGATATGCATATTATTAGTATATTTGGATAGAAAACACTCTAAAGTTCCTAAAACGGTTTGAATGATGTCTGTGAGTATAACAGAACTCATATGGCAGGCAAAAACCTGAGAAAAAATCCAACCAGGAAGTGAGAAATCTGAGGTTTGTAGTTTTTCAACTCTTTGCTTATCCAAGATACAGTGGAAAATTTGGCCCGATTGCACTTCCTAAGGCTTCCACTAGATGTTAGAACCTTGTTTGAGGCTTCTACTGTGAAGGATGAGGGAATGAGAGCTGTTTCAACCAGAGGTCTGGCAGAGTGCCATGAGCTCAGTCTCACGCGTCTCGTGAGAGTTAGCTGCGTTCCATTGCATTTCTAAAGACAAAGGAATTCTCCGGTTGAAACATTATTGAAGATTTATGTTAAAAACATCCTAAAGATTGATTCTATACATCGTTTGACATGTTTCTACGAACTGTAACGGAACTTTTTGACTTCTCGTCTGGACCTAGTGCTCACGCCTCATGAATTTGGATTTGTGACCTAAACGCGCAAACAAAAAGGAGGTATTTGGACATAAATGATGGACTTTATCGAACAAAACAAACATTTATTGTGGAACTGGGATTCCTGGGAGTGCATTCTGATGAAGATCATCAAAGGTAAGTGAATATTTATAATGCTATTTCTGACTTCTGTTGACTCCACAACATGGCGGGTACCTGTAAGGCTTGTTTTTGTGTCTGAGCGCCGTACTCAGATTATTGCATGGTGTGCTTTTTCCGTAAAGTTTTTTTGAAATCTGACACAGCGGTTGCATTAAGGAGAAGTGGATCTATAATTCCATGTATAACACTTGTATTTTCATTAACATTTATTTTGAGTATTTATGTAAATGGCTCTCTGCAAAATCACCAGATGTTTTGGAAGCAAAACATTACTGACCATAACACGCCAATGTAAACTGAGATATTTGGATATAAATATTTACTTTATCGAACAAAACATACATGTATTGTGTAACATGAAGTCCTATGAGTGTCATCTGATGAAGATCATCAAAGGTTAGTGATTAATTTTATCTCTATTTCTGCTTTTTGTGCCTCCTCTCTTTGGCTGGAAAAATGGCTGTGTTTTTCTGTGACTAGTGGCTGACCTAACATAATCGTTTGGTGTGCTTTCGTCGTAAAGCCTTTTTGAAATCGTACACTTGTGGTGGGATTAACAATAAGTTTATCTTTAAAATGGTGTAAAATACTTGTATGTTTGAGGAATTTTAATTATGAGATTTCTGTTGTTTGAATTTGGCGCCTTGCACTTCCACTGGCTGTTGTCATATCGATCCCGTTAGCGGGATTTCAGCCGTAAGAAGTTAAGTTGAGGGAGCATGCTGTGATGGAACATTTTATGTTTGTGCTTTTCTAATAACCAATTCGACTCTGTTCTTGCAAGTGACTGATTGATCGTGCTGGAGGAATCCTCACTATCAGTATCTGCAATTTGTCAATCGTTCTCAAACAATGTTCTGGGCGTAAAGGGATATTTTAGTTTCGAGTTCTCAGCTTGGAGAGAAGAAGCCTTGTGAGGTATTGGTCGGTCACATGCATGAACCAAACATTAATGATGAATTAATTATGAATAATGAATAAGCTAAATCATGCAAATATAACTAGTCTTATATACTGCTTACACAGACAAGTAACGGGACTGCCCCGGCGGAGCTCACTTCAGACAGGTACTTTATGCATCTAAATTTGACTGTGACCTCTCCAGCATGCTGTTAATAAAGAATGATTAATTTAAGATTGACTTTGAGTGTCCCTGTGTAGAATTTCCACGACAATGTAATTGTAAATTCTCAAAAATCTATTTAAAATTACAGGTTGTAATGCAACAAAATAGGGAAAAACACCAAGGTGGGGTGAATACTTATGCAAGGCACTGTATATATTTAATTTCCATTTTTCAACAAGTCCTCCAACCAGGGGAGAGTGGTACAGGGGCATAATAATAAAAACAAACTTGTTCTCTGCACTATGTATGTCCAAAACACCCGGGGTGAATAATGCTTGATACAATGTAATAAAGATGCTCATGTAAATTGATAGGGTGACTGAATGAGTGAAATACATGTCTTGACAGCGGGAGAGATTATCTGAATTTTACTTCACTTCCTGGTAGTTTAGTATCAAGTGAGCCAAGAGGCTTTTTTTCTGTACACACATCCATTTTTACAGCAGCAGGCTTCTCACTGAAGGTCAAGTTCCTACTTCAAGGACACAGCAGCAAGACTCCAAAATGAGTCTTCCATCCATCTCCATCTTTTGGTGTAGAAACACCAAAAATAACAGACACACACCAAGACAGAGACACAAGATGTCACAGCACCCCAGTGAGGGATTTTCAGTACCTTGTTTTAGCAGCAAGACTCCCAAAGGACTTGCACCTCAGTACAAACACCAAACATAACAGAGACGCAAAGTGTTACAACACCAATTGTAGGGGTGTTCTGTACCTTGTTGAGGTTTCCAAAGCCCATCCTCTGGATAGCTGCGGTCTTCCACTCGGGCAGGGGGGGAACAAACTGCACGGCGGGGGGCTGTTGTTTCATGACACCCAGGGGTAGGGTGCACAGCACCGCGTCACACTTGTATATGAACGTCTGGGTGGTGGAGCGCGTGTTGACTGCTATCACCTCACAGCCTGGAGATATACACATGGTTAGTCTAGTTTAACACACATAAACAAAAAGAGATCCACAGATTGACAAAGATAGCTACTAACACACATCCTGTAAACTTACCAGAGGCTGTGTATCGGACCTGTCGTACTGCAGTGTTCAGTTTGATGTCCAGGCCCTCGGCCAGAGCCACGGGGACACAGGAGTAGCCGTTCCTCACTGTCAGGTGGCTGCCTGTGAACTCAAAGTCATCATCCTGGACAGGAGAGTGAGGGAGAAGAACATTTTTAAAAAATGTGGGTTATATATGGTTTACAGGGACTAGAAAACATTCAAATGGACTCAATGTCAGTTATGTGTGGTTTATGGAGACTAGTCAGGTGGTTATAATGGCCTAGATTCAACTGGACCTGGTGTCTAATAGCAGTTTATAGTAAGTGCATACTGATGTCATCATCTGATCTAGTGTGGATGTGCTTACTAGGAGAAAGAAGTGCCAGGACAAGACATATTGGTTTAGTGGAAGGGCAAGAAGAAATCTTAAAGGTAGGCTCAGCCAGATGACGTTGCAATGAGCAGCACCGTAGATAATGAGATGCGCGTGATTCAATCCTTTTCTCTCACACAGTCACACAGTATCTGCGCTTCACGCTGCTACAACCTGGTAGCTACTGGAGCAAAAGAGCTGACAAGTTTAGCCTCGAGCTTCAACGCTCTTAGCTGTTGCCAAAATTCACCCGATATTGTGTTTACTTTTAGCATGCAACTCATCTCGCTAAGTCAACCTTTAATGAGTGAGTATGAGTGGGAGTGTACCTGGTCCCAGTGCTTGAGCGAGAGGGTGGAGAGGGGTGTGGCGTTGGCAAACTCCAGGTTGGCAAAGTGCCAGTCGAGGATCTGTCTGTCCCGGGACGACAGGTACACGTCACTGTGGAGAGATTATCAGAGGGTTAGAAAAAGAAAGGATGGATGCGAACACATCTAGCCTGCTCCCAGACCTGTCTACAGCCTGCACCCAGACCCGTCTGCAGCCTGCTCCCAGACCCGTCTGCAGCCTGCTCCCAGACCCGTCTGCAGCCTGCACCCAGACCCGTCTGTAGCCTGCACCCAGACCCGTCTGTACTTTAGCCTACTCCAATGTCATTGTAAAGCCAAACATTGGCATGACAATTGCATAAAGAGCTGGCAAGAAAGCAGAAACAGCCTGGCACCCAGGCTAGAGCACACCCACGCTTAAACCTCTACGGGATTGGTGTCCCTATACCGGGACGGTTGAGCTAACATGCGCTAATGTGATTAGCATGACATTGTAAGTAACAGCAAACCTTCCAGGACATAGACATGTCTTATATGGGCAGAAAGCTTACATTTTTGTTAATCTAACTGCACTGTCCAATTTACAGTAGCTATTACAGTTAAAAAATACCATGCTATTGTTTGAGGCGAGTGCACAACAACAAAAAAACATATCACAGCAACTGGTTTGATACATTCACCTCTGAAGGTAAATAATGTACTTACATTCAGTAATCTTGCTCTGATTTGTCATCCTGAGGGTCCCAGAGATAAAATGTAGCATAGTTTTGTTTGATAAAATCTATCTTTATATTCAAATGTAGGAACTGGGTTCTCCAGTTTGAACCCCTGCTGTCTCTGGCTCCACACCCACCCCGCCCGGCCATCTAGATGTGTGATAGTTAGTGTATAAGCTAATGATCCATCATGTATGACATTCCTGGGAATGTGTAAACTTAAATGTTGTATTACCATATCATTTTTGTATGATCTCTATAGTTACGTACTTGAAAATGTATCAATTGACCAATTCGGCACATTTGGGCAGACTTGGTACAAAATATTGATTGTCCAGTATTGCCATGCTTCACTGGATCAATCTGAAACTTTGCACACACTGCTAAATTGAGCCTAAACTGCAATATTATATTATGGCCTTCTGCGTTTCAAAAATGATGGAACAAAAATAATTAGAAAACGGGTCCGATCCTTAAAGGGTTTACCTGGGTGGGTTGGCCTCTAGCTCCTGGAGCTTCTCCTCCAGTTTGACCTGCGACTCCACCAGCTCATCATACTCCTAAAGGAGACAGGGGACAGTGATGTATAAACACTGTGAAACATACAGAGGTGTGTGTGTGTACTGGACGCTAAGTGATATTAAGGGAAACATGTACTGCGCTGCATACACCCCCAAAGAGGTTCTAAGTCAAGTAGGAAGGACAGCAGCTTAGTCAGTTAAATGGGCTGACTCACCCTATCCAAATTTCCCAGTTTCACCACTTACCCCTGCAGCCACCAGCCGGCTGACACGGCCTAACAAATATGTCCAACTAAAATGAAAACCCCACAACCTTCTGCCCAAGGCTTCCCCGACCATGACCTAGCCTGTATGTGTATCAAACACGCTCTCAGTGTGTGTGTGTGTGGACCATTTCAAACCAGACAGACCAGCCTGAGTCACGCCTTAGAAGTGGCTTTTTCAAGAGGCAGTCGACCGAGGCAGTCGACAAGTTCAGACAGCAGCTGTGTTTAAACTTGCCTCCTGAAAGTACACGTCTGAGGTGAAGCTTTATCCGTGCCTTTAATGACACACACCAGGCAAGGCATTAGACCAGTCAAACACATGCTGCTGAAACTGTCTGTTTTGCTCAGAGCTAATGCCATTTTCACGACTTTTTTCGTCTCTATGGCGCAAATCCTAACATTCTATTTAAGTCAAATTCTCACTTAGTCATTTGTTGATGTCAATAGGAGGCTGAGTGAAAATTGGACTTAGGTGAAAGTTAGGTATCAAGTACACTTCTTTGTCCTTGGCTTAATGGCCCAAATCCAATCTCTCCATTTGTTACGTTAACATTATTTCTGTTAAAGCTCTTAGGCTGCGTTTAAACAGGCAGCCCAACTCAGATTATTTTTCCACTAATTGGTCTATTGGGCAAACGATCTGAATTAGGCTGCCGGTGTAAACGCAGCCATAGTGTGACAGGCAGCAGGCTATAGTCATTAGTCTCTATATTTCTCCTTGCAAATTAGTTTACTCAAATGAAGAAAATACTTGAATGGAGGAGATCCTTGCTATATAACAACCACAAAAATGACAATGGAAAGTCTTCATGAGTTGATGGAAAGTAATTCAAGAGTGAGTGGTAGAGGGACTAGGCCTTTACTGTAGCTGCAGGCCATTCTGCTAGTCAAGCTGCTATTGGGAGTTCCAGTCCACAGAAAACATACTCTGATAATCACATGAAAGTGGCTTAAAATTGGTGCGATTCAAAACACATACGTTGATAACGCCTTTAATTGAATCAAATTGTGTCTAGAGCCTAGAAATAGATGATTGCTCCTGCTAACAACTCCAGCTGTTAGATTTATAGCTTATCCACGTGGTGTGTGAGTCTGTAGAAAGTACCACACCTCAGAGGAATGGAATTAGTTTGTTTTGGAAAAACAAATAAGTAAACAGGAAAGTAATCAAAGTAATGTGGCATTAACTGCTTGCAGCTTGAAGTCATTTGTATGGAACAAGTCAATTGAGGTGATGAGGATTTCAATCGCATTTTGTTCCTATCCACTTCAAAAACCACCATTATCAATCATCCCTTAATCTATTTTTATCCATACCTCCATCTATCCTTCCTCTGTACCTCTACTCTGCCTCTACTGTAGGGTGGTGTGACTGAGAATGTGAGTGGTTGACTTGTGGTCTCACCTTGCAGAGTGCGGTCAGGTCGCGGTGCTTGCTCTTGACCAGGAACTCAGCGGTGATGTCTCTGGGGGGCTTGACCTCGCTGGCCTCCTTGTGCTGCTGATGCAGCTCTTTGACCCTCTCCTTGGTACCCACCATCTGAGGACATGAGGGAAAGCGAGAAAGGTAGATATACAAAAGAGGAGAAAACAGATTAAAAGGAGAGATAAAGTACATCTACAAGCAAGCTACTATTGTTGTTATTTTGGCCTGAGATAGTGGCTCTCATGGTCACCTTGTTCAACAGCTCCTTGAGATCCTCTTGGGTCTTGACTATCTTCTTCCAGTGCTCTATCTGCTCATCTTTCACATGTTTCTCCTGCAACCTATTGGACGATACCAGACAAAAGAACACTCCAGCCTATTGGACGATACCAGACAAACGAACACCTCAGCCTATTGGGACGTTACCAGACAAACGAACACCTCAGCCTATTGGACGTTACCAGACAAACGAACACCGCAGCCTACTGGACGTTACCAGACAAACGAACACCGCAGCCTACTGGACGTTACCAGACAAACGAACACCGCAGCCTACTGGACGTTACCAGACAAACGAACACCGCAGCCTATTGGACGTTACCAGACAAACGAACACATCAGTGATAATAATGTGCCATTGAGAAAGAGGGATACTTTTTTTAAATGAAAAACAAAATACAACCACTATCACAGAATTTGTAGAAGTTGCTCGGCCGTTAATCTCTAGTGGGCAGATTCAGCACATAATCCGAAGAATCTGTCGCTACGGGATGGAATGCGTAGGATAGGGTTTGGGGTTTGGGTTTTCTACGATTATTTGGGTATATCAGGATTGGGTGAAAGCGGTGCTTAAACTTCAACTGCTTCCACGTGTGGTGAAATTAGTGAAGGGAACTCCCAATTTCTAACACGTATGGACCCAGAACTAAATCACGCATCTCACCAAATTGCCCTAGATTTTATTTCTGGGTTAACTGAGATGACCTGGCCAAAGGGCCAAACACTTACTGAATGACCACCTCCAGGGCCTGTCCCAGAGACACAGGCTTGTTGTTGAGGAAGTTGAAGTCCAGCTGGTGGCTGAGGTAGGAGGTGGCCTCCAGCAGACGGTTGAACTCCTGCTCCACCATCTCATCCTTCTCCTTGGGCACCTGGGGGAGCAGTCAGTCATATAATGACATGTTAAGAATCAAACATAGGATCACAGCATTTGATACTAACAATTTGATGTCAATCATGAACATGTAGTCAGCAGGGAGGGCAATCCAATTTAGAAAGCAATCCTTATTTTCTCTACAAAAAGAAATTGACTTAAAGGAAGTATCGTTTACCATTAAGGTATCGGATTGGAAGGGAAGAAATATAGCTGACTACAAACATTCTACAGCCAATTGAACCATAGACACACTCAAGAACAGACCCAGTTCTATTACGGTCTACTACACAGTTACTTCGTTGGGAACTGACAGCAGATTTAACATTAATTATTAACAATAGGTGAACAATGTTATCATGTAGTAAAACAATCCCAAAACAATACATACACTTGTGCATCGTTCGCCCTTTAGCAGTCAGCCAGGAGATGAACCCGGAGGTGAACGAGAGAGGGATTGAGGCCAGGGGTCAAAGAAATAACAAATTAGATAAACAAAACACAAACTTAACATTGAACAAACTTACATACACTTGAAAATGACAATTAGCATCCCCTGCAGGAAAGGAAAACAGTTGCAAGTGGTGTGGGAAGCAACCTTACGCGTGTCTACCACCTTCGAACTTTGTCATATTCATGTGGTACAAAACAGAAGAAAATGGCCTGAAAAAGGGAGGGACTACCTCAACTTGTCTAATAAGAAAGGCTTATTTTAATTCTCTGTAGCAAAATATTTTTGCCCTAATGAATACAACCCTGGCCTGAAAATAACCCCATACATTCTACCGCTGCATGACAGAGCTAACACAGCACATAGTTGTGTCCTGAATAAAATCTTAACATCTTCAGCACAAGAGGTAAATAACAAATGGAGCAAGTTAACATAGGGGAACGAGAACCAAATAGTGATGTACCCAAATAGTGATGTACCCAAATAGTGATGTGTACAATAGCAGTAGGTTCCAATGGTAATAGGTTCCAATGGTAATAGGTTCCAATGTTAGAAAGTTGCATCTGGAGTAAGCAGACATTTCAACTGCTGAAATCGAGCACGCTTGCACGAGACATCAACACGCCAATGTAGGCCTAATATGACAATTCATTTTGGTATAATGTTCTATCTACATACAGGCATTCCACTCAACTGCAGTTCATTGGCATCAACGGGGGGCGTGGCCTAAACCTCATAATGCAAAGTAAGTTAGTTAGCGATGCAGCACTCACAGCTTGACCGTTCGCTTCGTACAGAGGGCACTTCTGTTTAATCTTGGCCAGCTCCATGTTGACCTGCTTACTGACCACTGCCATGGGATTCCCTCCTAGAACACACCAGATAGAACATCAGGATATAGGCCTACACAACCATAGAACCATCACATAGCCTCTATTTCAACTACAAGGCATGCCATTGTTTACTAGCCTGGCAGTTCACTTGATGATGACTATTGTGTACATATTATGAACACACAACAAGCTGAATACAAACAAACTTGTTATCTATTAAAACACATCTTAGGAATCTCATCGTCCTGATATTCAATAGTCGTTTTTGTATCATTTTTAAGAAACTATGGAGAAAAGTGGTGAACAACTATTGTTTTGCCTGTCCAGTCCTATTTATTCAGACTACATTTGATTAGACTACATTGAAATGGTCAACACCACCCTCTGCTGGTGAGAAGCTGTCTTAACAGGAACACTGACCAATTCAAAGTAGAGGCATCATGAAGTCAATTGATAATTCAAAGTAAATTGTTCCCTGATAATAGGTGAAAGGAATTTGAGGCGAATTGGAAATGACTGTTTAAAGTGAGTTTCAATCATCTACATCCTCACCTGTACATGTATGTAATTGTTTGTGTCTATAAATGTTTGCACGTCTCTGGTTCATCCTTACTAGGGTTCCAAAACTCCGTTAAATTTCCCAGAATTTCACAGGTTTTCTAAAAATCCCAGTTGGAGGATTCCCGGATTTCCTGCTTATTCCCCACTGATTCTGGGGATCTTCCAATCTGGATTTCTGGAAAACATGGTATTTTTGGGAGTTAACAGAATTTTGCAACTGTAATCCTTACCCAGTCCTGTCACCACCATGGCCCCCAGATCAGCCACGTAGTTGCCCTTCCGGAAGGTGGCCACTCTCCCCCCAACGCGGTCCTGAGGAGACAATAACCATATTACACAACTACCATAGCGAAGAGGAACACCTTAACCATTAGCTGTTACACCAGGTCAAAGCAGGACACAAGGCTGAAAATAATATATTACTGGTCAGTTCAGTAGATGTAGGTCGTGTTCATTTAGCACAAAACAGAAGAAATCCATCAGAGGCGGAGTCAAACAAACTTTCTGAGCTTGTCCAATAATAATTATTTGTTTTTCTACGGTTATTGTGCTCTGTTGACATGCAATGTGCTGTTGACACACCCTGGCCTCCAGTACGGTCACGTCCATGCCGAAGCTCTGCAGCTGCCGCGCCGCCGCCAGCCCAGACACACCCCCTCCGATGATGATTACCTTCCCCGTCTTCTTCGCTGCAGGGACACAAGAGAACCAGAGTGGTTGACAATCACATCATAGTGATGTGGGATGATATCGATAGTTGCATATCGCAATTTTATTTTTAACCGATATTATATTGATACTTTGGCTCCAAGTATAATTTTTTTTTCTGCTAGGTAGCGTTAGCTGTCTGTACCTGCGCCAAAACTCTGGTATTTTTCATCCCATCGCTTGTTCTCCATGTTCTTTTTAAAATAGTGAGTCAACATGTTTTCAGGATTTGTATTTCCCTGACTGATCAAAACTCATTATCATACCATCTTGTGTCTCTGCAACAGACATATTGTGAGCAATACGTTTTGAAAATTAAATCGCAATAAAATGAGTATTGAATCGCAATACATATAACGTTAGAATACTGAGAATTGCAATACATATTGTATCAGCATCTATGTATCGTGATAAAATCGTATCGTTAGGTACCTATCACATAAGTTATGTGCGGGAGCAATACATGATGCTTTCACACACAGCACACGCGAGCTGCGCAGAACAAAAAGATGCTCATTACATTGTATACCTATTATTGAAAGAAACAATAAGTTGAACCATTGGTTGCAGAGGGATTTATCCTTGAAAGGTCGAGTATTTCTTTCTAAAGCTGAAGGTATCTCCAGACTTACTTATGCAGCCCAGTCCCTACATCTTGATAACAGAATAGGTAAAGCGGTTGACCAGATGCTTTTCAACTTTATCTGGAAAAATCGTACATATTATATTAGGAATTCTGTCGTTATGAACACATATGAATATGGTGGTCTCAATGTTTTAGATTTTCCTACTTTGAATAATACTTAAGATAAATTTGGGCTAAACATTTCTTAAAGAATCCAACATCAATTTGGAATTTCATCTCTCATATCTTCTCCCGTTTTGATGGCTTCAATTATGTTACTTTGTAACTATAACATTGATAAGATTCCTACAAAATTATCTGCTTTTCATAGACAAGTATTCTTAACTTGGTCGTTAATATATAAACATAATTTTCCCCCACATAGGTATTTCATTTGGAACAATAAGGATATTTTGTATAGAAAGTCTTTATTTTTTAAGAACTGGTTCAATAATCATATCCTACTGGTGAGTCAACTTTTTAATGCAGAAGGATTGTTACTCAATTATGAGGAATTTTTATCTCGTTACAATATCCCTGTTACACCTAGAGAGTTTGCCATAGTCTTTGATGCTATTCCATCTGGAACTTTCATGTTGTTTAGAGATGTAGCCAGAACCTCACCTTCTTGACCTACCCTCGCTTAATCCAGTTGACTCTCCAATAGGAAAAATGTGTTTCTCCTTGCTCCCTCAGAACAACAGACCTATACGTGCTTTATTTCAAAGGGATATTTTATCCATTCCTTACGTCACAACTTACTGGAATACATTTGTCAATAATATCTGTTGGGGAAAAGTCTGGTTATTACCACACAAATACCTGCTTGTTAACAAGGTCAAAGAGGTCTCTTTCTGAATTATCCATAATATTACCCATCCAGAAACAGTTTTGCATTTATTTTGGCATTGTCTACATGTAAAGAAAATTATGGAAAGACATTCATAGTTTTATAATTGTTAATATTCTTGATGACTTTGTTTGTTATGGGAGAATGTGCTGCTCGGTGTCCTTTACTATAATAGGGATAAAGAAAAACAATTTTACCTCAAATCTAATTGCAATAATGGAAAATTGTCTGTGTTGTTGTCTGTGTCACACTGCTTTGCCTTATCTTGGTCAGGTCGCAGTTGTAAATGAGAACTTGTTCTCAACTAGCCTACCTGGTTAAATAAAGGTGAAATAAAACAAAAATATTCACAAATGTAAATCACACACACAAAAAAAATACTATTATGTGTTTTCTATAAGGAATTTGAGCAGTACATTAAGACCATTCTACATTCTTCTAATAAGAAAGCTGTTAAAACAATCAATGTGTGTTTCTTTTAAGGTCTTTGTATAATCTGTAATTTGTTGTACCCCGTAGCATATGTTGGTTTTTCTGTAATAAAAAAAAATATTTATATATATTTTTTTTAATAACAATGTCAATATCTCTTTTGGAACGTCTGTCTTAAAGGGGCAGCGTCCTATTTTCAAATCTTCTCAAAATGACATACTTCACAAACAAAAACAAGGTAATTAATACAATACTATTCTAATGAATAGACTAGTGACTTGCATTGCTAAATTATTACACAGCTTTTAAATACATTTCATAATAACCAAATGTAGCCTAATAGCTGAATAGAGAGAAAACATGCCAACCTATAGGCCCTGCATGATCCCAATGCATTTAAGAACTACACTATGTCCGGGCCTGTAGAAATTCTGTTTGGGCCAGCAGAACTGGACCGACCAGGCCAGTGAGGAAAAAAAAGTTAACATTGGATTCTGACATGTTTCATATGTAGCCATGAAGTGGTGGCGTAAAGGCTATATACTGTGCTTCGATTGACAAACAGCAAGCTGGACTCGTTCATAAAAAAAGTGTTGAACTGACTGAAGTCGATCTCACACATCCTTCCCATTCATAAATCTTACAACGCAGTTATATATCCACGGTATCGCATTGGGACAACTAAAGATCTTGTTTGTATTTTTGATATAAAGTCCATCAGGATTTGCCAGACAGTGACGCTAAAGTGAGGGACTAGTCAGTAGCCTACTGAATTGAATCGGTAAGAGAGCTGTTCATTTGGCTCCCTCATTTGCATACCGGTAGGCTTTTTGGCGATTATCTACAGATAAATGATGAAAACATTAGATGCAGATGGTGAATCCTCCTTA